>NC_143001.1:2403571-2704017 GCF_061535395.1 Colias eurytheme
AAAAGCTTTCACAATATTAAAACTTTAATTTGCATGACTTCGTATTTTACAAATTTATTATCCACTATTTTCTTTATGAAAGTACCTATAGATAAAAATATGTATTATAAACATGATTTTTCCCTAATTATTTATCAGCATACCTCCTCAATGGTTGTGAGATCCTGGTATCAAAGGCGGATTTAAGCTCGCTTAAAAAGGTTAACCGGGGTTATCCGGGTGAAATCCGATTATCCGGGACTCAGAGAGATTGTGCAGTGAAAATTTTCATTCATAAATTCCTTGGAAATTTTGTATGTAAAAAGTCAACGACGTCTAAAAAGTCTCATGTAGTGGTGTTATATTATTAATCACATATTATTTATTTATTTATTTTCGGTTATTTAAATTATTTGATTTTACTATTATAACCGTGCTTTTTTACAAACATTCACATTGTAATCAAATAATATGATATAAATGGGCGATAATAAAGGTAGATATTTTCGAATAGGTATATCAAAAAAGCAATTTTGGCAAAAGCAAATTTAAAATTAGTTAAAATAGCTTTCTTATAAATAAGTAAAATTTCTTCTAAAGAAAATTCCAAAGAAGCGTTCCCGACCCGCCACATTCCTTAGAACCTTCTAACAATTCTTGTTCGCCTGGTAATAAAAATACTCGAATGCGGGAAAATCTCCTTTATGAAGTAAACGGCGTTCTCCCCGTTTCCCAACATATTTTTAACCATTCTTTTCCAAATTCCTAACATTCCTTAACTCCTTTGCTTCATGCTACCCTCATGAAGAAAATTCAAACGGGCAAAATATTGGAAAAGCTTTTTTAAAGTGCCCCTCCTCTATTCACGGTAAAAAACCTTCGCTGTGAGGGTTGGCACAAAATATAATAATTTATATGAAAAATATAACTTTTTTACTTATTCTAGAATTATTAAAATAGGTAGAGATAAACTACGATAACATGGCGCGCCCCTCCATAATTCAAAACGTTTGAAAGTATTTGTGAAATTCATAATAAATAATATAGATAATAAATATAATATTATAATAAAAATTAATAATTTAATTATTATATTATTAATTTATAAATAATAATAATATAATTTAAATATTTGTATTTCACTACACACATTGAAACAGTAATTTAGAGGGGCGCGCCATGTTATCGTAGTTTATCTCTAATACATATTCGATTTTGGAATCCCATCTATGCATTAAATGTAAAATTTTATTAAGACTGCCACTTAAATGGGCTTGTTCTGTCAAAGTCAATTAGATCTAATGTTTTCTTCATACAACCTTCTTCACCTTTAACAGCAAACGCTTCATTTAAAAAAATGTGTGCGTGTGCTAGTGTACACACGTAAGAAGTGAAACTTCTTTATTACCTTTTTTTTCAAAAAATAATTTACTATATGCAACTTTACAGAAATACGTCGAATCACGCGTGGTAGAGATAAGAAAAAGATGACGCGTAACGGAAAAATGTTACACTAAATATTTTTAGAAAGAAGTTTCACTTCAAAAACTTTACAACTTAGTTTAAATTCATTATTATGAGATCTATTGTTATAAATAAATAAATTTTTGTGTGTTTCACATAGGACGTAGGACACGTGTCCACGTAGGACATTTTGCTATCATAATATTTTAAGCGCGTAGATGTTCTCATCCTTTTTTTCAGTGAATGTCTTTGTACTGCCCACAGAACACTAGTACTCCTAGCGGAGGTACTGCCCATATCCATAGAATTTTTTACATGAGCAATGTATGGTTTGAGTCTACTGTCGCATAATGATTTACGTCACTACGTGTACAGCGTGTACTACGTGTATGTTCATTGTTAATACGATTAGACTTTAGAATATTGTTCATTCCTTCCATTATTCATTTTGTTACTGGCTATTCTGTTAATTCAAAAATACGTTACAATAGCATATACTTTTGGAAGAGTACGGGATAGACAAAAAAATCTGCCAAATGTAGCAAATACCTAACAGAATGAAATATGACCTCTTTCATGGGACACTGTGTATCCACTCGTCTATGCAAAGTGAATTCATCTGTGGAATTCATTATGTATTTAAAATCACTTTCATTTAACAGTTATTTTACTAACAACAATGAATTCGCGTCATCGACTCAGCCCTAAAAATGTTTAGTGGTGTGTGTGAAAACATTAAACTCCACCCACTTCACGCACTACAGACAGAGAAAACCTGTTGTAACGTTTCCAATGGAATTTTCTCATTTTCCTCACTACTCATGTTCTCCCAGTGACATAGGAGAAAATTTTCAGCATTTCAGGCGAATCGTCGTGTCTACGAGCTGTGGAGTAAAATTTCAGACATACTCTCCCTTTGGATACTAATGGCGTACTGAATGGCACATTGGAAAATTGATATAAAAGACCGATACGAACTCCGAACTACCAATTTCCGCTAATATTCCCAATGGGTTTATGTTATCCTGGTAAAATAACCTCAAAACTTTGACTCTTGCTCCAAATTCCATTCATTGCGCATGTCAAAATACAGTCGATCAGCCAATGGGATGAGTCGGTTCGTAGTGATAGTCCATTGAATAAAAAGTTCTAGAGTGCGTGAGTTAGTAACGTAAGATGTTTCTTCGGAAACATGTCAAGAGTCCCTAGGTAATAAACATACTAAAACCCCGGGCCACTAGGAGGAGCCCCGGAGTGGGGGGAGGGGGAAAATGGGTCCATTTTTTCATTTTTCGCTTAAATCTCAAAAACGGTACATGTTAGAGAAAAACTTTCAAGGAAAAGTTGAAAGGCCATAAAATTATCTACAAGTTGTACCTGAATCATTTTTTCCTATATCCTACCGTTTCTGAGTTATACCGTATACGCAGTAAAACATGATTTTGGCTCAAACAATTTCCACATCAATCGATCAAAAAATATTTCTGTCTTCCAAAAAACTCAAAAGTGCAACTTGTGACCGGTACTGATAGATTGCTCTTAATTAGGTCTATAATTGGTAAAATAAACACATTCCTCCATGGAAGCCTTTAGGAGGAATCGATTGTCAAAATATTATATTATGGTAGTTTGAGTTACTGAACTTGATCTTTTTATTTTTTTCTTCCAAAAAACTCATAAGTGCAACTTGTGACCGGTACAGATAGATTGCTCATAATTGGGTCTATCATTGATAAAAATACCAGATTCCATCACGGAGGCGTTTACGGGGAATTGAATTTTATTAGGGTAGTTACGATACTTGAACTTTTTTTTTTTTTTCTCCAAAAAAACTCAAAAGTGCAACTTGTGACCGATACTGATAGATTGCTCTTAATTAGGTCTATAATTAGTAAAATAAACACATTCCTCCATGGAAGCCTTTAGGAGGAATCGATTTTCAAAATACTATATTAGGGTAGTTTGAGTTACTGAACTTGATCTTTTTATTTTTTTCTTCCAAAAAACTCAAAAGTGCAACTTGTGCCTGGTACTGTTAGATTGCTCTTAATTAGGTCTATAATTGGTAAAATAAACACATTCCTCCATGGAAGCCTTTAGGAGGAATCGATTGTCAAAATACTATATTAGGGTAGTTTGAGTTACTGAACTTGATCTTTTTATTTTTTTCTTCCAAAAAACTCAAAAGCGCAACTTGTGACCGGTACAGATAGATTGCTCATAATTAGGTCTATCATTGATAAAAATACTAGATTCCACCACGGAGGCGTTTACGGGAAATTGAATTTTATTAGGGTAGATACGATACTTGAACTTTTTATTTTTTTTCTTCCAAAAAAACTCAAAAGTGCAACTTGTGACCGGTACCCATAGATTGCTAATAATTAGGTCTATCATTGATAAAAAAACCAGATTCCACCATGGAGGCCTTTAGGAGGTATTGAATTTTATTAGGGTAGTTACGATACATGAACTTTTTAACTAACTACCCTAATAAAATTCAATTCCCCGTAAACGCCTCCTTGGTGGAATCTGGTATTTTTATCAATGATAGACCTAATTATGAGCAATCTATCTGTACCGGTCACAAGTTGCACTTTTGAGCTTTTTGGAAGAAAAAAAATAAAAAGTTCATGTATCGTAACTACCCTGATAAAATTCAATTCCTCGTAAACGCCTCCGTGGTGGAATCTGGTATTTTTAGCAATGATAGACCTAATTATGAGCAATCTATCTGTACCGGTCACAAGTTGCACTTTTGAGTTTTTTGGAAGAAAAAAATAAAAAGATCAAGTTCAGTAACTCAAACTGCCCTAATATAATATTTTGACAATCGATTCCTCCTAAAGGCTTCCATGGAGGAATGTGTTTATTTTACCAATTATAGACCTAATTAAGAGCAATCTATCAGTACTGGTCACAAGTTGCACATTTGACTTTTTTGGAAGAAAGAAATATTTTTTGATCGATTGATGTTGAAATTGTTTGAGCCAAAATCATGTTTTACTGCGTATAACTCAGAAACGGTAGGATATAGGAAAAAATGATTCAGGTACAACTTGTAGATAATTTTATGGCCTTTCAACTTTTCCTTGAAAGTTTTTCTCTAACATGTACCGTTTTTGAGATTTAAGCGAAAAATGAAAAAATGGACCCATTTCCCCCCTCCCCCCACTCCGGGGCTCCTCCTAGTGGCCCGGGGTTTTAGTATGTTTATTACCTAGGGACTCTTGACATGTTTCCGAAGAAACATCTTACGTTACTAACTCACGCACTCTAGACCCCCCTTGGAGGGACTCATTCAATGGACTATGAATGTATTGGCAGGTTTACTAAAATGTGTATGTGTTGTACTTATAAACTTGTATTACTTTTTCAGAATATTTCCTTCATCGCCCGACGATCTGAAATTTTGGAAATGGAATTTGGTGCCGTATCGAAATTACTGAATTTCTTTAAAATTTATAAAGTTATAAAACTTTATACAATAAGAAATCCAGTAATTTAGTATCATTCAAATCATGTTTTTTTTACTTATTATGGTCGAAATAATTATGAACATAGTTTATAAATTAGGTACCTAATTTTTTTGAATACGACATCAATTTTTTTTTTTAATATGAGCTACTACGGTCTGTGGTAAGTGGTTTTAAAACATAAAAATATAATATTTTCACAGAGTGAGACTAAAACATTAGTACATAAGTGTCGAGAATATGTTTTATATTATTTAAGTTTGATAAATGATTTATCATGTAATTTTGTAGGATCTATAATGATCGTCGATCAAGACTCTGAAAATTGTAATTTTTTAATGTAAATAACCTATTTCATAATAAATTGCTAAATATTATTACATAGTTTTCAATAGTTAGATAATATTTTTATATAATAAGTACTTGATTATCTTCTATAGTTTTCATAACAAAATAAAGTATTTTTCAGTGAAAAGTTGTGAGGAAAATGCTTGTAGGTACGACTTCCACCTCTTACGGTATTGAGGAGCCCTAGTACTAAATCTGTCTTCTACCATGCTTTGATATGAGTGAAGACCTTCTGACAGCTCATTTGTGTTGTCAGGTAGGTAACAAAAAATTAATTAAACAGGTACAATGGTAGAAATAATGTTTTTAATCTAATAATTTATTTATTTACCGTTTGCTAACATCAAACAGGTTATAAAATTTGTCCCTTTTGGAGGTATGAGAATACGATACGATATATTTCAAAGATATTTGTCATTAATAAAAAATAGGCACAGGTACGGATAAATATTTAATTTAAAACGTTTTTTTTGTAAAAAACCGCGAATCTGAAGAGCTCAGGTGAATTTTTACCTGTCTTACATCTCACCTGAATACCAGGAAATCATAAATGTAAAGGTGTAGTATCTACCTTTCACGTTGAATTTTCACAAGCGCGACGTGAAATTCAGGCAGGTGAATATTTTCTCTCCCTCTGAGAAAGGTACTATTGAGTCTGTAGTAATATTCTCATACATTGACACAACAATGTATGAATCGTCAGTTGGATTTGGTTTTGAGTTCGAGTTCTCGGGGAGAGGTTTTAGTAGTTGCATCCGATGAGGCGCTTGTGCCTGTGGACGTATACCATCCGCCACTTGTAGTAAGTGTCTCTTCTTCATTGGAGCGTGTTGGTCGTTACAGTGAGCACTCTGATTGCAATATAAAACCTCAATGGAATTTCTATAAGGCAAATTATCACGCACTTTATTCTAAACTTGCAGAAGTTGATTGGAGTGCCCTGTACGCGACCAAGGACGTGGACGAAATAATTTCGTATTTCTATACTGTTATAAATAATATCTTTGAAGAATGTGTTCCGAGGAGAAAACATAGATCTGCTACGGCACGCTCATATCCCTCGTGGTATACGAATAGCATAATAAAGGATTTAAAACTGAAAGCTAGTCTTCATAAGAGATATAAGGAATCCAAAAAAGATAGCGATTACCAGGAATTCTCGTGTTGTAGATCGCGAATTAAAAAGTCAATAGACACTGCGTATAAAAATTATCTAATTAAAATACAGAATCAATTTGGACATGATCCAAAATCTTTTTGGAGTTATTGTAAATCGATATCGAGTTGTGCTAGGGAGGAGGTTATTTTAAAAAATGGTAATATTTTGACGAATGTGGAATGTGCCAGAGAGTTTGCAGCATTCTTTAGATCTGTTTACACAAGTGAGCCACCCCAGTTAAATGTAAATATGGCAGTAAAGTGCGCCTCAGGAGAAGAGTACGCCAGCACTAGAGTACATATTGATGCGTTTAGTTTAAAGGATGTAAAAGAAGCACTAGCGTCTCTTAAGCCAAAACGATCGGCGGGTCCCGATGGGATACCGGCGTTTCTTTTTAGAGATTGTAGTGGGATACTAGCGAAGCCTTTGCAATATATTTTTAACACTTGCATGCGACTCGAGACCTTTCCGGCTCAATGGAAGGTTACTAGAGTCATTCCAGTTCCTAAGGGAAAGGTTAAATCGGATATCAGTGGCTACAGACCAGTGGCTGTTTTATCGACACCGGCTAAAGTATTTGAAGCTGCAATATATCGTGCCATGCAGAAGCAAATTAGTAGTCTGATATCTGATGCCCAACATGGATTTTGGCCTGGTCGTAGTACTACTACTAATCTTCTAAATTTCATGTCAAATGTTGTGCCTGCAGTAGATTCTGGTCATCAGGTGGATGTTGCCTACTTTGATTTTAGAAAAGCATTTGACACTGTCGATAATGATATTTTATTGAATAAGCTGGCTTTATTGGGATGTACACCGCATCTTTTAAAATTTTTTAGTAGTTACTTAAAGGATAGACAGCAGTATGTTGATTACAAGGGTTGTTTATCTGACTCATATTACACCCTATCGGGAGTAAGCCAGGGTAGTAATTTGGGCCCTCTCGAATTCATAATAATGATAAACGATCTGCCGCAGGTCATCAAGCATGGAGTATGTTTATTATTTGCAGATGATCTTAAATTGCTGCTCGAGGTAAGGGATAAAATGGATAGCGAAAGGCTCCAGCAGGATATAGATAGTATAGTGGAGTGGAGTCATCGGAACAAGTTGTATTTTAATGTAAGTAAATGTTCCATCATTAGTTTTACTCGCGCACGGGTACCTTTAAATTATGAGTACATAGTGGATGCGGCGCCGATACGAAGAGTTACAGAAGTACGGGATTTGGGGTTGAATCTCACGGCTGACCTTTCGTTTCGAGCACATATTACGCAAATTTGTAAAAAAGCATATAGAAAATTAGGTTTTGTACTCAGGCAGTCACAGGGGTTCACCAACATAACGGTAGTCAAAACCTTATACAATAGTCTTGTCAGAAGCTATTTGGAACACAGTGCGGTCATATGGGCACCGCACGAAGCAAAGTACACGGTTATGTTGGAAAGAGTACAAAATAAATTCATGCGCCACCTGTACATGAAGCTTTATGGCGTATATCCCTTCTATCCCCTAATGTATCCCACACTGTTTGTACTGGGCATGGTGGGGTACAATGAGTTAAGGGTAAGGCGCGAATTTAAGCTGGTGGCATACTTGGTGGGGGTTTTAAGGGGCAAAGAATACAATCCCGGAATATTAAAGGAAATGTATTTAAAGGTTCCAGACCACTATTTAGAAAAAAGAATCTTACCCAATATACTGTATGTACCAGTAGCGAGAACTAATCTATTAGCCAAATCGCCTCTTATTTGTGCATTTCGTACAATTAACGAATTGCACAATATAATAGATGTGTTTTCTTGTAGTTTGAGCGAATTTTCAAAGGTACTACTAAATATATTATGCTATCAGCAGAAATGTTAAGTTTATGAATTATTGAGGCTTAATAGGCTATTATTGTGTTACAACGTGTTTATTTTTATATTTTTATGAGATATGTTTGTTTTTCTTAATTTATAAAAGAACTCTGTCGAATTAGGTTAACCTGTAATGATAGTTAGTTCTATGGGTGTGTGTAAATAAATAAATAAATAAATAAATAAATAAATAAACAATGGCAGGGTAAAACGAGTAGGAAAATATAGATTTTCTGGGGTGTGAAAGAAATAGCAATCATCCCACAAGCGCACTTTGTATCCGAATTTCCCATTTCCCCAGGTGTGTTGGAGAGGGACAAAATATTATTTTCACGTGAATGGAAAGGGAAAGCGTGGATGTTCCCACAGGAATTGACTCTGAAAACAGGTAAAATATCCCTCTTCTATTTTATGAGATCCTAGTAGACAGGTATAAGGTGCGTCAGGTGGTAACGCAGGTAACCAAGGTTTAATTAATTACCTTACATATAACGTTTATTTAAGTAATGGACGCATTATAATCCATAAATAATGAAAAATAATTAAGTTCATGATACTTTCATACAATAAAATATCTACTCTTTACTGTTTGTTTCGAAGTAACTCAAAAATTACTCGATCGAGTTTAAATTAATAATTAATAATTATTATATTACCATTACAAAGCTAGAGATAAACTACGATAACATGGCGCGCCCCTCCAAATTACTGTTTCAATGTGTGTAGTGAAATACAAATATTTAAATATTATATTATTATTATTTACTAGCGGTCCGCCCCGGCTTCGCCCGTGGTACATATTAATTACGTTTTCTCTACATAAAAACCATCCTCGTACTTCAAGGAATATAATAAAAAAAGAATTATCGAAATCGGTTCAGCCGTTCTCGAGTTATGCGCTTACCAACACATTTTGCGATTCATTTTTATATATTTTTATAATAATATAATAATTAAATTATTAATTTTTATTATTATATTATATTATTATATTATTTATTATGAATTTCACAAATACTTTCAAACGTTTTGAATTTTGGAGGGGCGCGCCATGTTATCGTAGTTTATCTCTACATAACGGCTAGTACTAATACTAACTACTAAATAAAAAAGTATACAGATTATTTTCATGAAATTCCTATCCCCTATAACCTACTATCACATAATACGTACTTATACCCATACTCCAGATCGTCCCCACAGCCGCCCCACACCCAGTCGGTATGCAAATGCCTCGGCCTCGCCGCGCGGCTGCACCCACAGGACGCTAGCCGACCGTCGCGACAAGCTCGCGATACGGCTAGAGACACGCCCGCTGATGTGATTGCGTGGGTGAACGCTGTTTCTCTGGATGCTGTGAAATAACCTTTAACTAGACTTCGTTTCGTATATGCATAGAATACTTACTTTGTAGTATTCCTAAAATAATAATACTTAATAGTACTAAAATAATAGTGAGGATAATCATGGTAATGATGTTTGTTACGTATGTCATGGCAAAAGATGCTGGATTTTTGTGTTAGTAAAAATATATTTAGGTATACCGTTTGTGCACGTAAATATTTGGTCATATGGTCATATACAATGTTTTAGTCAAATTGTTGATAATATTTGTTTAATATTTTTAGTTTGGCTCAAAAAAATATACAAGAAAGATATAAGAGTACGGTCTACTTAGTTACTACATATAAGAATTAAGTTGCATTTTATTCTACGCAATACATGAAAATTCAGTATGAAAACATCTAATGTCGAAATTTACCATTCCGGGCTTTCTCCTATATATTCCATAGTTTAAATCAGCTCACTAATAAATCCTTCACTTCTCATTGTCTCCTTGACTCTGATGCCAATTCTCTTTAAATTAAGCGATTATAGAATGAAGGTTGGAGGAGAAGATTAAAAATAACTTATTTCAAACTACCTTCACACTAACTTATTTTTTTCAGTAATATTTTATAAGACTTTTTAAACAAAAACAAACAATAAAATATAATATAAGTAGGCTATTAAATATTTATTTCATGGACATGGATACAGGATAACTCCAAGTTAATAAGAAGCACATCATCTTGAAGCACATAATATTATGTCAAAATATGTCCATGTCAAAATACTTCATTTAATTACCACAAAGAAATGTAATGTTGACATTACTTGCAAAAAGTTCTCATTCAAACGATATTAACTCGGAATAAACATTTAAATAAGCAGATAATCCAGCTTGGCCGCACTTCAAGTTACGAGAAATAAAACCAAAGTATAAATCACTTAGAGTCGACACTGTGTCGACATCGCTTAAGTGAGATTTATGCTTCTTGAGGTAAGCTATGGCTGCACTTGATTGTACGCGATTCTAGTTTATTAGTTTTATTGTTATAAGGATAAAAATAGCTTGTAGCAGGGTTTTGATGGCACGTTTGGGGAAATAATTCAATTTTTTTTAGTAATTACCACTTACAGAAAAATAACGCGTAAATAATGTGTAATAGAGCAGATTTTTTTATAAAATTTAAATAATCGGGTTTGTAGCAGCATCTAAAACCTGGGAATAAATACACACGTTTTGAAAGGAAGCATATTTTGATAATTCATTAAAAACTACGCCTAAGTCCTAACTAGGAATATATGAATTTAGGGAGCCTATGATTTTTTCTAACAAGCGCTATAGGCAGCAACTTTATTTGAAACATCTATTGCAGGCTTACCAATCAGTGTCAAAGGGCCGAAGACAGTCTCATCCCCCGTCACAGTACAGTTCCACCTCCGAGTTTTGAACTGATACTGGCATTCAGTGATGCCCTGTCGAACGCCAGCGCTGACTGCTGGCATGTGGTCCTTATGCCGCCGGCATATGCGTCGCTGGCCAGGTGTAAGACCATGGATTCTGGCGCATACACGAGATTTTTCAGAGAAAAGGTTTGGCTGGTTCGACCATTCCTCGAATTCTTGCAGGCCCATGTTGCTGAAAAAAAACACGCTATTTTTAAGTACAACTCAAATTGTAAGCATATCTAGTGGGGAAGTATATATACGATTAAATATTTTAGTCATAGCATTAATAATGTGATGCGACTATAAAAATAATTATCTTGTGACCATTCAAATAATAAAATGAATAGTTATATAAGAATACTAGCGGTTCGCCCCGGCTTCGCCCGTGGTACATATTTCGCAATAAAGGGTAGCCTATGTTCTTTCTCAGGGTCTAAAAATTATATGTGCCAAATTTCATCAAAATCGGTCCAGTAGTTTATGCGTGAAAACCATACATACATACATACAAACCTTTCCTCTTTATAATATTAGTAAAGATAATATTGTAATTGATTTATATGCATTTGTCAAAGAGATTAAAAATATCAATTATTAGGCGTAAAATGAATAAGGTTTTTATTCAATATCTACTGTATACAATTACTTCATTTGCATTGTTTTTAGTTCGTATGCGAAATTACGTTAGCTTGTATACAAATTCAACGTATTTTTAATACGTCCTTATAAATTAATATACATATTATTATAATTTGGGAAATGTTAATGACTTTATATTCTATTCTATAATTATTATTCAGTGTAATCAGTAGCATTGGGAATGTAAATATTATTTTAAATGAACATCAATCACCTTATCTTTAAATGTTTGCTTTCAAAATAATATATCTATTTCTATTATTCTAAGCCATATTGTACTTTCCCGTTTACACCAGATTTTGAAGTAAATCTAGTAATATAAAATATCTCTGAGACTAATATTTATTAAAAATGTATCTATACTTTAGCGATAGGATAAGATACCTTAAAGGGATCTTTCGTTTTAAAAGATTTGATACAATTTAACATCAGTAAAGAGGTCTGACCACATTCCTAAGTAACTTACACCTTAGGATATCAGCCTAATGGCATATAATTAAATATGAGATAACGTTACATGGAACTATCAGAGTGTTTAATAAATCTTCTTGGAAATGTAGAACGCGTTAAGGCGAGTATTAAAAATGGGTGTAATTTTGTTTACACAACTGTTCTGATGTTAAAGAGAAATTAAGGAAAATATACAGACTTAATAATTTTTTGCTTGTTCATAATTATTATTGTGATATACCATGAGATATTTATATTTTGATAAACTATACAGTTATTATTATTTCTATTTAAAATTACCGTGGATGTTTTGACTACATATATCAACCCGTGTTTAGTCTAGCAAACAAGTTCGTTTTTTTTCTTTCAAATACCGTAACACGGAAGTAACAAAAAATACGTTTTCCTGATGTTAAAAAGCAATTTATAATTAAAAAGTAAATTGATTTTATAAAAACTGGCCTTGAATATACCATCTAAACAAAAAATTTAAAATTATTTCACTAGTGTTTAAATGATAGTGTAATATAATTGGTCTAATAAATGAGTGTTTTAAATTATTTTGATATAGGTACTTAGTTAATATTGTCACTGATTTTTTTCTCGAAATTATTTAAAGTATAGTCTAGTTTTTGGCACAACATAGGCATTATAATAAATTTAATTTTATCAAATAATATATAGGGGGACAAAATCAAAAAGCCATTGTACAAATCTCACTTTTTAATACTTATACAGGATGATAATAATTAAATAACAAATAAATTAAATTAAAAACCTAATTTCTCTAATGGCACAAAATACTTTCACTAGTACCAGGGTCACATGACTGCCTAGTATCTTCCATAGATCGTCACCGTAAAGTTAAATCCATTGCCTCTCTGGCTCTTCAACTTGATTTTCGCGAAGCGTTGTCCGATACCTCCCGCTGAAATGGTCGGGTAGCCACCAGTACCGTCTCTTTCATTGTCCTTGATGTAAATCGCTTTGATGTAGGCGAAGTTATTTTGCCCTGGTTCTGGGTACTCGATGATACTAGTTCTTACAATGAAGGGGAATCCATATTTGTATTCATTTTGTTTGAAAATGATGACGTCACCGTATGTAGCCTGGCCGAGAATCAAGTCGTGGCTCTGAGCGCTCGCGGCTGCCACTAGGCAAAGCAAGGTGATAAGAGATAAGAAACGCATTTTGTTTCGTTCGTTCGTTAGCACTGAAGTGCTAATGAAATTGTATTGTTTTATATAGAAAATGTCGGTTTTATGCAAGAGTGAGTCACCTAGAATGAATAATTGCATTTTGTACATGAACAAATTGTTTCACTGTATTGATTTGTTTCTGATTACACGGATAAGACTGACGTAATAACTTAAAACTGCTGTGAAAACTGAATATACACATTACATTCATAAAATTATTGTAATGGTATGCTTGAATATGTTCATCAATTTGTTCATTAGCAACTGAAAGCTGAACTCGTAATAAAATAATGTCTATAAAATAAAAGGTAATTCTAAGCCATTACATTAAATTGGACTAATGTGATCTTTCAGAGCATCCAAAAAATTAACTGATTAAAATTATAAAATTTTCAAAAACATCCTCTCGGGTAAGAATGACAAATTAATTAAAAGTTCAAAATTCATAATGTGCGAAAGGCCAAATTATAATAACTTTAGAATGTAAATGTAACACACGTCTTATCGCCCCAGAATTGCGAAAATATGCGGGTTCGAATCCTGTCTCGTGATCAATTTGTTTTCTATTCTTTAAAACTTTATATTTATAAAGCATTTGAATTCTATAAAAAACTAAATACCAAAATCTAATTAAACAATTTCAGTAATTACAATTTTCAGTACACCTCTTGCATAATGCGATCCAAGTAAACATTCTAATCGTATATCCATCAAACGAAGCCATCATATGACGTTACAGTGTCACGGCAAACAAACAAACAAAACACGAACATTCTACCTTACATAATCTTAATTTTCTTAGAAATCTATTATCATATTGTTCATACCTGTGGTTCATACCTTATTATCATTTTACGTGAATAGGTATTTATTATCCAGGAAATACTGCATACATTTCTTCACAGACATATTATACTAGTGGTCCGCCCCGGCTTCGCCCGTGGTACATATTTCGCCATAAAAGGTAGCCTATGTCCTTTCTCGGGTATCAAAATATCTCCATACCAAATTTCATGCAAATTGGTTCAGTAGTTTAGGCGTGATTGAGTAACAGACAGACAGGCAGAGTTACTTTCGCATTTATAATACATATTAGTATGGATTTGTCTGTGCATTTCTTATTAGGGGAAAGACAAAACGATGACGACATTTCAAAGTATGTATACATTGTTTTAGTAAAAGGTCACCTATTCGATTATTTTCAGCTCTATATTGCGTCCTATTTTGTGTCTTAATTACACAAATAAAGACTGAAAAAGGTTATTAGGTGAGTTTATTGTTAAATAAAATGTTTGCTTTAGATATTTAAATCATTCTCAAATCACAATCTACTTATGTTTGGTATCCTTAAATTGCGTATGCTTTAAATTTATATACGCAGATGATTAAAAATATTATTACATTTTCATTTTTCATTTTAACTTAACTACGTCAATCCAACATTCTTTAATTTACTTTTTTAAACTTATAAAAATACTAAAATAACAAATTTGACGATGTCGCTGTATGATCGATTATAAATATGTTTTTGTTTAATTTAACCAAAATAACTGTGAGTAATAGATAAAATTATGCCCTCTTTAACCTAAGGAAAGTACCTAAGCTGGGTATTCACCTTAAAATCTAACAAGATATTTTACTGCATATATTATTATGTGTAACTAGCTGTGCTCCGCAGTTTTACCCGCAGTGCTCCGCTCCTGTTGGTCTTAGCGATATCATATTATATAGCCTTCCTCGATAAATGGGCTATCTAACACCGAAAGAATTTTTCAAACCGGACCAGTAGTTTCCGAGTTTGCGTTTGAACAAACAAACAAACTCTTCAGCTTTATAATATTAGTATAGATGTTAAATTTTCCTCGGTCCATTTATTATTAAAACACGTGAGAAATTTCAAAACGTTTTATAATTATTATCTGACTTCATTACTTCCTTAGTTCTTGGACTCTTACAATTATCTATGTTTTAATTTCTATACACACATTTATAATATTATGTAAATGTAAAATTGTTCATGTACTTTTCGGAAGAACGTAAGATACACTATCTTGAAGCATCAATGTCATAAGAAGGAAGTACAAATTGAATGACTAATTCTTACCGTATAATATGATGTCAACAGGTAAAATAACAAGGTTTGGCGTTATACATATTGTAAATACTGTCGTACGTGGAAAGGTTTTCGTGAACATATTTGTATTTTATATGTTTAGTTTTTATTTGATTGGGCATAGGGTATGATTCATTAATAGGCTTGGCAGGTCGCGGACTGCGCTGTTTTATATTGCTTCCTTATCTATTTTTCTGACTCGATGCATCCAAGTCGTTATCTTGTACCTATATATACGTACAAATACAATGTGTACAATAGTTGTGTGTGTAGGAAACTTACAAGCTACTATAAAACTAAATTTGGACAGAGGCAACATCAGTTTTTACCCAGAATGAAACAAGCTTAGTAACGAGTGCCCACTTCTCAAACCATCACTTTTGCTAAAATCGGTAATGCCATTTGAGGAATATTAAGCGTTATTGAACAATCGAGAATATAATTAATATACATACTAACATGTAACCAATAAAATAAAACAAGAAACAAAAAACAATATCTTTAATACAAAATAAATACAATATTATCAATACTTCCTTGTATAATACTCTACGTTGCCACTATAGGGTGCATAGCCACCTTTGCTGTACAATCTTGCATTGGGATCATTAGTAAAGACTTCAATTTCAAATTTATAACCTCTCAAGATACTGGGACTCTTCAGACCAATTGTGACACTTTTTTCACCAACTCCACCGCTCTCTATATACGCTTCTCCGTCCTTATCATCCCGTAAATCAGTGACAAAGACAGCACTAATAATTTCGTTATGTGGTGCGTTTATAATGATGTCATCAGTTCTTTTCCACAATGCAGGATCTGCTTCTTTTATTTCACTGTAAATCTTTTTGGAAGATGCCGCAGTATACCCCAATCTTATATCGTTAGAACTTACTATAGTAAATACAGATATTACGCTTAAAATCAACAACTTCGCGTTCATTTTGGTTGTTATTGTACCAAAATATCACATAAAAATGACGTTATAGAAATATTTGTCGGTTATATAGCCGGTTGTTTATTTATTAGATGTTCATTAGATCATCTTCTGTGTATTGTCGGAGAACTGTTAAATTATATTTGTTACGTATAAGGCATTCACATTATTTCACCAATTAGAATGATTTGTATTCCGAGAATTGTTTACTTAAGTTGTGACCACGTTTCAAATATTATTCTAACTGGTTATTGGAAATTTTGTTTATGTTTGCTTCAAACTACAAATTAATTATTATTAGCAAGTTTTAATTCTTATTGCTGTTAATCTGAAGTTAGTAATTCAATTCTAGCTTTGTTTATGTATTAACTTTAGGTTTCAGGTATTTTTTAAGAACCTAGGTAAAATAACTACTTACGTTATTTTAGGTAGGTTATTAAATATTTTACGTACCCAATGACGGATTTTATTTTCTGAATAATTAATCTGTTCTCAATATTATGTCTGCATCTATTGACATGATCAACGCAGCTTATTTAATTATCTATGTACCAAAATATAAAGTAAGGTATGTAATAATAATAATGTACCTAGTCTACAAAATGATTCTGTAAATGTTGTCGTCCCAAATTCTCATGTTGTGTGAAGACGTCAGATTTACATATCAAACATACATACAAAATATATAGGTAACTCAAACACAAATATCGGCAAAATGATGATATTTCCCATATAGGTATTTGATTTATTTATTAGCTAGTTGTCCTTGTAATTATTCATTCATGAACCATACGTTTTTTTGTCATTTATTCTCATACCTTAGAAAATAACAGACGTAAAAATGATTGTATCAATACTTTTAACAGTACTCTTGTACAATCAGATTAATTGCTCTGATTTGATTCTCGGATATCCTGATTTAAATTCGAAGGTAATTTATGACAAAGTGCAACAAGAAAATCCGGCTATATGGGTGCGTTCCAAGGAAATTACAGTGAATAGTTCAGACCACGAAGTGATAAATGCAATCAGAGTTCTTGATTTACGCCCGGATAAATGGGGAGAAGTTTATTTGAAAAAAGGTGGGATTGGCCAAATGTCCGTAACTCTGGAATTAAACAGTCCTAGCATCTTCAGAGGTTATAATTTCCTGGTAGAAGTATACGCTATTCAGACCGGACATTTTATGAATTATCATGGTAAATAAAGTGGTGATGTAATTTATTTGTTTTATTTTGAGGTACTTACCCTACTGTCTCTTACGTAGAAACTATTTCCGTAGCTCAAGCGTATTATAATCATGTTATCATTTAGGTACTGGGGGTTGTTTTAAATGTAGTGCGACCTACGGAGATAATTAAAAAAGGTAATGTTTTCCATGTTTACCATAAATATCAAATTGTAATGCATTACAATATTACGATTATGGAAAATTGTTATTTTCTCTAATCGTAATATAAGAACAATATACATAGGTAAATTGTCTAGATTCAACAAATAAAGCATCTTTGTATTTATTGTATTTGAATTGCAATAGTAATAAGTTGTTCTCTGTATAACCTATTTACCAATAAATGTGAGATGACCTTGTTATACAAATATAGAAGAACTACTCATGCATAATAAAACGTGATCCTTTAGACAGAGTAAGTAAATCATCAATACATATATGAATATTAATAAGGAAATAACAATTTCTTATGTATTGTTAATAAATACAGCGTGAAAGTGTAAGATAATAGTAGATCTAATGCGTCACCAAAAGTAGCTGTATTGTAACTGTGGTATACCTATACGTGCCTATACTATATGACTATAACTATTTAAATATTTGTGTGAGCTGCAAGATTAACCTTTCCACTCGTAATAATACTATTCTTGCTACATTTACGTATGATTGTCCTAATTTAAATGTTTATCCTTCTTCCTGTTATTGTACCAAAGAAATAGAAGGGTCATTTCGCCTGTTCGCGTCCACTTAGTGTAGTTGGAAAGTTTGAAGGAAAGAATAAAAATGTTCCAGTACCAACGCAATATTTATAGTACAGGAGGTAGCAACGTCTTCGAGAGATGATTTTAGAACAGGTGGTTTTTTGATACTGTCTCTCTTGCTCTTTCCGAGAGTCCGGGCTCCGGGCTGTCTGGCTGGCGGCCGCGGCAGTGGTTGCGTTTATTAGTACGCATCTTATCTGCGGAAAATTGTGAAAATATCCTATAAACTTTAGTAATTTTTAACGCGTAATTTTTAATCTTTTTCCTTAAGATAGATCCATAAGACATAATTTTTTTATTGCAAGACGTTTTTGTCGTTGTAAAATAGGTGCAATACGCAATTTTTTATTTCGTTTTAATAACAAATTCAAATTGTTTTAGGATGTCTGTAATTTTCATAGTTCTTTAAACATAACATAATCTAAAATTAATTAGCCAGACGCAGGACTCTAATTCGATTGTTATGTACTAAGTTTTAACTGTAACGGTATTACTACAGACTAATAATAATATACTACGTATTACATGGTATTACCATGTATTACTAATAAAATGTTATCCATTCGCTATGCAATGGATTAGTTATTGCAATGTCTTGTTTTTATGATTGACGTTTCATGTGAGCAAGAGCAGGACACAGCTATGGTAGAAAATGGTAAAAATTTATCCATTGTTTAACTTTTTATTAGTAAGGCCGTAAATTATTATTTTTTCAATGTTTCCCTTGTTTGTGCTATAAGACGTTGCTTCGTAACAATTTTCAAGTGTCTGTGTTCACGTTAAATACCCTGTAGCCTGTAGGTTTTGATTTCCATGCGAATGACGAAAGCACACCACCGCACCACTAGACTAGTCCTTTATACCTACCATAGTTAGAAGAACTTTTGAGAGCAATAATATTAGATTTGCTTCAAAATAATTGATATTGTTTATTACATTCGTCATAAACAGGAAAAACTTGTTGTTATTGCATAAGTGTTACAATTAGTTAGTCACACAGTACCTATGATCCATATTTGTTCAAGTCTGTATGACTCAATGTTTATATTCAATTTAATGGTATAAATGCATATTGTAACGATAAATTACTTATTTGTAAACAAGAACAATAATCTTGATGATTTGTATTAGTCAGACTCTTTCTATGAAATCGAATGCAGATAAAATCAAATATATTTAATTTAATTAAATATTTTAATCAAGATTGTAGTTGTGCTAGAAATATTAAAAGGCATGTTTAAAATATAAACATTTATTATTCACAACAAAATCATCACAACATTTCTTTCATAGGATATAAAGTTCACAGATGATGAACGGATAAAGCTTCTTCACAGCATCTTATGACTTTTTAAATTATTGCATAATAAAAAATAAATTTCTCATAGTTATATTTTATTAATCAACGTTTAACAAATCCGTTCATTCTCACTTCTCACGGTATCAATATTATAATTGACTTAATTTAGAACTATTATACAGTATTTGAGCGATATTTTCACTAAATGACACTACTAAAAAGCACTACGCGTAAATTTCAATCACATATTTGAAGCCAGACCCGCGTTCACTTTTCAGTTTTATATCAACAAATCCGAATCCCAGCCCTCCTCTTGTTATAGATGGTTCAGACAGACCATTTTCCAAATCTCTTATAGCTATACCTTTTATCTTCTGATCAGCTAACGGGTAATCAAAATGTAACTCTTGTTCTCTCTTTAGAAACGGGATGCCAACCGCCTCTGCACTCATTTCATGCACTTTTCTTACTAAATTGTTGTGGTCATACACTTGACCAACTATAACACTTTTACTATGTACTACAGATATTACAGCGCAAATTACGATAAATCCTTTGAGAGACATCTTGCCTTGTGTTGGTTTGAACTGTGAATGGAGTGAGACGGAAGGTGAAACAGATATAGAGGTCAAGCGGCGTGGATAAGATAAGGGTTACATGTATTGTTTTAATTAATTACGCAATTTTAATTCTTATTCAGTTTGGAGTTTAGTTTGTTATTGTAAAGCAAGTTTGAAGGGATAGTTAATGCAAATTGTAGTGATTGTGAATAAATTTAATTGTTATGGATTAATTATGTAGTTAGGTACTTTTGTTTTTGAGGATAAATTGATTCATATTTGAGTAAGTTACTTTGATTAAATAAGAATCATTCATGCAAATAGGGGGATAGAAAAGGTTAAAAATTAAAGGTAAGGAATCTATGATTGAAGTGAAACAAATATCAAATTGTAGTAGGATTATATTTCATAAAGACTTAACACAGAATATTAAGCACACACTGTATTCAATAACATCAAGCATACATTTCAACTAGAAATTTGTATCCAGAGCCTCTTGCGCTTTTTAATTTTATAGTTACAAAATTGAATCCAAGACCTCCACTAGTAATAGATGCTTCTGCGTCGCCATTTTCCAAATCTTTTATAGCGATACCCTTTATATTCTGATCACCAATTGGATATTCAAAGGTGATCTCTTGATGACGTTTAACTAAAGGAAATCCACTCACTTCATACGTCATTTCATACACTTTTTGAACACCATCGTTTGTTCGCCCGACTATAACTGATTTAGAATAAACACACACTATTACGGAAAAGAAAATAATAAATTTTGGAGACATGTTTGTTTTCTAACGTTACGTTTAATTTGGTACACAATTTTAAAGTGTTGTCTCACATGCGGATGCGGGAAAGGGACGTATGTCTTACGTCCTACGAGTGAAAGAGAGGTAAGGCCCATTTTATTATCAGCAAGCTGAAAATATGCGACAAAGAGATTGATAAAGATGTGATTACATGGAGCCTGTTAAAAAGTTTGTTGTATTTTGACAAATGAAACTTAACTTTGTCCATAAAAAATGTTAAATTAAAGATTAATTAAAGTTATACTAGGTACTGGTATAATCATGTCGCTCAAAGCTGCTCAACATTGTCTGGAGGTGGTTAATAAAATAGTGACGAATATGGCATTGATATTCGTTTCGAGGTCGAGTTTGAAGTTTTTATTATTACAACAATAATAACCATTTTAGTCCAAAAATGAGTTTATATTAACACAAATCAGTCTTTCGTTTTATCTGTTCAAAATAAATGCTGTGCTTGCTACATAACGTCATGTAAGCCAACCTTAACATGTTTAATACACATTAGCCATATCAGCATCAAGTATCGACACTGAACAGAGGTCAGATTCCATTAGCAAATTAAAATAAACCTTAACCCATTGCAATAAGGACCTCCATAGCAATTAATTTATATAATTGGTCAATATATGGAAATTAGTTTGTTTTTAAACACAATTCGAGAGCGAAGCAAATATTGTGGAAAATCAATAATTTTGACGCAAATTATCTATACAAATATTATAAAGAGGAAAGGTTTGATTTTTTGTTTGTTTGTTTGTTTGTATGAATTGAATAGGCTCCGAAACTACTTGGCAGATTTGAAAAATTCTTTCACTGTTGGAAAGCTACATCATTTCTGAGTGACATAGGCTAGGTTTTATCCCGGAAATCCCACGGGAACGGGAACTATGCGGGTTTTTTTTGAAAACGCGGGCGAAGCCGCAGGCGGAAAGCTAGTAATTAATAAATGTATGAACAGTTTTGAATATTATGCTAGGGAAGTATTACAGAATGTGTTGTGAAAAAGTTAATTTCACTATTTCACTAGTAATAAATACTCAGAATTTATCCTTGTCGTTTGGGTTGTCTGGCAGCGATCGCTGTCAGCGAAAAGGCCTCTACATTGTTAAATGCGTTATAAGGTTTTTTAATTGTTTCCTATATGGTGTACAATAAAGAATTTTTCATTCAATCATTCATACACAATGCAGGGTTTTATACACTTTTATCTTCTCTATACTGTACACACCATCCGGTCAGGGCCCCGGCCGTGTACGGTCACTAATCATACAGACATATAATAATGTTGGATCATGCCCCGGACGAGACAGGGCTGGTCATCGGTGTAGCAAGAATCATCCATACTAATATTATAAATGCGAAAGTAACTCTGTCTGTCTGTCTGTTACTCGCAATCACGTCTAAACTACTGAACCAATTTGCATGAAATTTGGTGTGGAGATATTTTGATACCCGAGAAAGGACATAGGCTACCTTTTATTGCGAAATATGTACCACGGGCGAAGCCGGGGCGGACCTCTAGTTCTCAATAAGTTCTCAATATACAATTAATAATCATAAATCATAATCTAACTACAAAAGGAGGGTAGGTAAATAAAACAACACAACAAAATAGGATATCTTTACAAAACAGATCACATTGCATACACATCAACAAGGAAACTATAGCCCTTAAACCTGGGGCTCTTTAATTTTATAGACACAGAACGTTGTCCGACTCCACCGCCCACTATATAACATTCACCATTTCCATACAGATCTTGCACAACCACTGCTTTTATTAAACTACTTCCAGGAGCATTAACTTGTATCACATCGTCACGTTTTATAAACGGTATTGCGATTTTTGTATGCATTTTATGGTATATCCTCTCCCCGCCATACGGAGTTCCTTCAACAAGATTCCCGTTGGATTCCACCAATGTTGCCAGGAATAAAAATATACCACAGATAATTAAGGTGATGAATTAATTTTTCTAACATTTACGGCCCTTTTTAAACCTTCGTAATTTTTATATTATTAAAGTTGTCGTGATGAAAATTCTTGACAAGAAAGTTCAATAGTAACACAATACGTCTACCGTTTTAGAAACATGATTCCATGATATTTTCTCGATAGAAAAAAAATACAAAGTTCTCATTGTTATTTTTTTATAATCTCTGGCATCTTCAAAATAACAAACGTAAAGTTACGACTTTTTGGATATTAACTATAAAATATACAACCTATACGTCTACCGTGTTAGAATTTTGAAATATGCGATGGTTTTGAAATAAACAAGAAATACTTGAAATTAGCGCGCGACCAGCCAATATAGCGAGAGCCGCCCTGTACCTTCCTACCCCGATCGCTGCACGAGTCATTCCCGCTACGGCCGTCACACGGGGAACTTGTGTCGCTCGCGCAATCGTAAAAAAGGGTGACAACACGATAAGACAAAATGAGACAAATGGGGACAATAAAGAAAATAAGAAGAAGAAACATAAAGGTTGGAGGAAAAAGAATGCTTACAATTGGAACAAATTAATGAAGTAAGTTGGTTTTATTTTAAATTTGATGATAATTGTATTATAGACGATGTTTGATATGTACCCCTGTTTTAAGTACATAACGAATGTGTAAGATATTTTCATTTATAGCATAGATAATCTTTTCAGAAATCCGGAATCCAGAAGGAAAATAAACCCACTGATTGTTCACAATGTGAACCCACTCCTTCGTAAGTACCTTTATTCAGTCAAAAATGTATGTTATCAACGTTCTACTGGTTTTATCGCATGATTCCATTTTTAGCAAAAAGCAACAAAGTGCAAAGAAATAAAAAATCATGGTGAACTTAGTGGAAGTATGGCGGACATAATATGGAACAGGAGCTCATTGGAGTAGTATTATATTTAAAAAAAATACGAAATAATTTCAAGAATTACATTTCTTAGAAGGTGGTAGATAAGTATGTTGTATAAAGAATTTGATGTTGATATTTATTTCATTTATACTTACTACACCTGTGCGGGAAATTGCTTAGTAATAAAACAGGTTTATATTCATATTTACATAGTAATGTGAGTTTTCATTTCGAAAAATTTTGTGTAAGTATATTAAATTGAGTTCCTGGGTGATCTGGAAACACAATTGGACCCGGAAGATGGCGCTGCAGTCACTCCTCTTAATGACATGAACCGATTTGGATGAATATTTTTGTGCACATTTCATTTTTGTGGGATGATTGGTTGATTCGCTTTCACATTAGCTAATATTATGTATTTTTGTTGTTAGAAAGTAAACTTAATTTAATGTTTATAATACATTATTATTGGTATAAATAAGCCAGTGTTCGTCTCACATTGCTGTACCTGCCTACCTACCCTACCAGGGCCTAACTTTGTTCTGGCTATTTTATTTTGATTATTTGTAATGAATAATTACAATTATAATAGAGTGCAAAAAATAAATACATGCGTCAATATATTTTGTGTTTTTTTTTAAACAATTTTTTTATTTAAAAAAATATCATTCCGACCGCGGCTTTGCCCGCGTGGAATTAGGTTATATCGTGAATCCTGTTTTATCCCACAGAAGTGTTCAGTTCGGATAAAAAGTATCCTATGTGTAAATCCAGGCAATTAGCTATATTTTATCAAAATTGGTAATGTAGTCTTGACGTGATTAAGTAACAACTAACAAAAAAATATACAAATTAACATCCAAAGTTTCGCATCAGTTTTACTGTATTAGTGATATCTTCCACTCTTGACTTTGACTGAGAAGAATTAGGGTTTATAACTTCTTTCAGAAATAGTACCTTTCATTTCTGGGCATGATGTAATATCTACGTCAGCATCAAATTCTATCTAAATCAATTCAGTAGTCCGCGTTATTGAGTACCATTTCATTTTTTCAGAGTAACAATATTTTTTGTTATTTTAAAGATTATTTATAACCTGTATTATTTTGTAATAAAGTAAACATTACGAAATAATAATAATTATTAATAATGTCTAAGTAGTTGTTGGAAAGAAGATTATTTGTTTATAAGCAAGAAAATAAAACCAATAAATCAACAATTGAATAAATGTATAACAATATTATAACTGTATGACGACTCCATACATGTTTGTCCCGAGTCGGCCAGCGGCAGCGCGGCGAGTTTGCAAGAATGACTTCGCGCACACCGGCGTTCGCGATAGCGAGCTATTAGACTCCGCCCGCCAAGCAGTGGATTTTTTTTTTGTGTATCGTCTTAATATTTTGGGCGACATGACAGCGGAGTGGGTAAAACCTTTTTGCTTCGTTTTTAATGTTCTCCGCTA
The DNA here is from genome assembly GCF_061535395.1 of Colias eurytheme. Classification (NCBI taxonomy): domain Eukaryota; kingdom Metazoa; phylum Arthropoda; class Insecta; order Lepidoptera; family Pieridae; genus Colias; species Colias eurytheme. Next base: position 2,428,942 of record NC_143001.1, read on the forward strand.
TTTATTGATTGATTATGTCAGTTTTAATTGGGTTAACGTTTGAATAATGAGATATAAATTATTGATTGAATCGTTTCTGAGGGGAATTATTGTGAGACTGTTTTATTAATTAGAAAGATGAATGATGATTTTCTTATAAGTTTAAAATAAACTACATATAAAGTATTATTTAAATAAAATTTAGTACGGACGGAACATATTTCATCCAGTCTTTACTAAAGTTTTTTCAAATATTTGCATGCATTGATAAAGTTGATAAGAGCAGGCATATTTTGTTACAGATATGTCCACTAGATACAAATAAAAATAGGGAGATTAAAATTTAAGACGTGTAAAAATTTTAAGTAGACAGTACAAATAATGCTGTCTTAATTGCTGTCATAGTGTTTTAATTGTTATCTTGAAGTAACAAACTACGTGCATCGACGCGGAAGCTACGTAGGTACTAAAAAATTGCTTAGGTATCGCTGTTTTCCCGTAATATTTATTTTTAAATAAATATAGTTCATTAATCGATTATGTATCGAGTACAACAATAAAAGTAATAGTTATTACGACATAATATAAGTTTTTATTGGTCTTTTCTGATCAGCTGAGTTTAAGTAAACTGAGGAACGCTCGTAGATACTTTATGTACCGAAAAATTGTAAACCTATTATATACCAATACTAAAAACAAAACATGTTATATACCAATACTATATTAGCAAATATAAGTTTTAACATTTTTGATTTAATGTTACAGCCCAATAACAATATGTTCTTTCTCATTTCATTCTTCAAAGTTCTCCAGCACAAACACAATGGAAATGTTGTACCTCAATTTTGTTTTATTTTTATCCAGGGAGTTTTGTTTTATTTTTATACCTCAACTACCTATCTTGAAAATGAAATTTATCTTTCTAATCTTTCAAATGAAGGATTATTTATCTGATATTTGCATAGTGCGCATTCATAGTTGTTATTAAACAAAGATCTAGGTTTTCTTCTATCGTAGACGTTCCATATACTCGGACAAAGCGGTTCGATTCCACATTCTTTATCCGAACCGCGAGGGACTGGAACATGCTTCCTGAATCTGTGTTCCCCGACGAGTACAAGGGTCTTTAAGCGTAGAGTGAACTGCCCCCCTAGTCAAGTGGCTTTCTGTTAGCGTAGCGTTCAATACATCAATAGAATAGACTACGAATGTATGAGATTGACGTAACCTGTAGATACGTTTATCTACAGCCTACGTCAATCTCATACATTCGTAGTCTATTCTATTGAACGCTACGCTAACAGAAAGCCACTTGACTAGGGGGGCAGGTACTAGCGCGTTGCATCTCAGCTTAACATCAGGCGAGATTGTGGTCAAGGGCTTCCCTATTCCCAATAAAAAAAGGGAACTCAAATTTCATTTTAGCTTATTTTTGTTCCTTAGTTTATTCTAACGTGGTATAAAACCGGTGTACCAATATAAAAATGCCTGTTACGATTATAATTCCGAAATGGTATCGAACTATCGAGCTCTATTTTCGACAATTATTAATACATACTGTATACTTACACATTAAATTCCTAATACAATGAGCGTTATGAGCGCTATGAACGCCTATTCATAAATTTATTGCATTACCTACTTGAAATTAACTTAAAAATATTGATTTGACAAGTGTGGAAAGTGAAAAAACTTATTTTAAAATCGTTTTATATACCTAAACAAAAAAGTGGCCATCATGAGCAGTTACACAAACTCGATACACTTTTTAGTGAATGATTGCTTCAAGCTGCATGCATGATGCATGTGTCAGTAATTTTTTGTACTACTTTCTACGGAGATATATAGATCAGGCAATCTATGGTTACTCAAAACATATTATATTATTTAGAAGGCTCTTTTACTCTATTTCCAAAAAGTCATTTATGTAGTTACCAAGTTCAAAAAAAGTGGATAAATAAAACAACACAAAGAATGTTCATACTTCATATACTTATATATACACATCGACAATGAAATCATAGTGTGCGTCCACACTGAATGCGCGGTGGCGGCGGCCTAGGCGGGCGCGACGAGCGGGCGCTCGCGGTGGCCACACCGACACGCGATCTCAAGTAGCGGTTCGACGTTTTTCGGGTGTTGCAAACTTTGGACGATTTGCTATTTTTACTGGACAGTTCGATTTTGAGATGAGATCATTATAGAAGTTGTACACGAAATAAATAAAACAGAGGAATAACGGGTGAATCTTATATGAAGAATTGAGATTATACCCTACAAAATTACTGTGGTGTATATAAGTGTTTTAGATTGAATCGCACTTATAAATAAAGAAGTTTCACTTCAACAATTAAGTATTTACCGCTATTTTACGAAAAACAATAAAGGATATAATATAAGAAGTCGAGCGACAAGACCGAACTGGTTTGATACCCCCGCCGTCCGCGCATTGGGTCGCTTGCTGACTAGGCCCGTAGTGTGGCCAGAACGCGCGGATAGGAGAGTTTGAAAACTACGCGCGCTGGCTCGCTCATTACCGTCGCACTAGGCTTCCGCCATAGTCATTTCAATGTGGACGCAAAGGCGCGTTTCATACGTTTGATATTTCGCGCCCGCCGTCGCAACCGCGCTAGGCTCGCAGTGTGGACTTGCACATAGCCCTCAAATCTAGGACTCTTCAATTCTATAGTTATAGAATGTTGTCCGATCCCACCGCCCACTATACTAGATTCACCATCTCCACGCAAGTCGTTTACCACCACCGCCTTAATTAAAGTACCTTCAGGCGCATTCACATGTACCTCCTCGTCACGTTTTATTAACGGTATTGCGATCTTCGTATGTCTTTCATGGTATATCCTCTTTCCATCTGGATACGGAGCTCCTTCAACAAAAGTCCCGTTCGAATCCACAAGTGTTGCCAGGAACAAAAATATGCCACAGATAACTAATATTTTGGGCGACATGACAGCTGCAGCGGAGTGGGTAAAACCTTTTTGGTATGTTTTTAATGTTCTTCACTATTTATTGATTCATTAAGTAATTTTTAATTGGGTTAACGCTTTAGATATGAATTTATTGAATCGCTCCTTTTATTGTGACAGTTTTATCATTCATTTTAGTTTATTAATTAGAAAGATGAATGATTTATAAATTGGTTAACAATATAACTTTTTTAAATAAGATTCCTATCGAGGCGAAACATACTTCCTAAAGTCCTTGTCAAACATATTATGTTTAAATATTTGCATACATTGATAATATCATAGGCATATTTTTACAGTAGGTACCTAACGTTCACCAGAGAAAGAAAAATAAAGGGATTAAAATTAAAGTCGAATTTTGTATGTAGACAGTATAAATCATTTGTCATAGAATCTAAGGAAGTTTGTATCTACCAAGGTATCTACATAATATATCTGTTTACTTTTTATCTTACCTACTTGTTATCTTGGACGTAACAAACTACTATAGTAGATGCTTCTAAACTACATACTAATTACTAATTAGTAATTACTAATCAATAACATAGGTAAGTATACTGTTTTCCCATTTTTATAAAGTTTTGATCTACATAGGTATATGATATCCATCCATCCATTGTGCATCCATCTTCACAAACTTTCGCATTTATAATATTAGTAGAAAATTATGTACAGACATATGTTACATCATGGACAAATATAAATACTTATTGGGCCCATGGTAACAGTTTCGTAACATATTTTATACCGCCTACAAATATTATTAGCAAATATGAGTTTACTCATGTTTTATTTTCAATCATAGCCCTATAACATGAGATAGCAATTTATCAAGGTAAAGTGATTATTTTTAGGTTATTGTCTTTTATCACGATCTTAATGAAAATAGCATTTGATATTTACTCCCAGTTCACTGTTGGATACAACCAATAGCTTTCGTCAAAGATTTTCAGCAAAACCTGTATCTACTTTAAATAAACTCATTGTTTCTTACGTGAACCTAGTGGCTAGTAGAAACCAGCTTTATTGAAATTATATCTTCTTACTCTTTCTTACTATTTTCAACGGAATTGACAAATTTTCCATTTCTAAAAGAAAAAGAAAGCAATATGCTATGTCTCTAAAGAAAATACTTTACTATGACCATAGATAAATGACGTAATGGACTCATTCATTAAATTTTTTATGTCTTCCAATAAATACATGTTCCGCTGAACAAATTGGAATTATCTTGAGAAAAAAGTGGATTTATTACGGTTTCCAATAATATTTACGATCTTAGAATATATCGAGCGAGACTTCTTGTATTACTTATCGACTATTTCGGAGGAATTGTATAGAGCTGTAATGAATATCTTTTTCGTGTTTATTTATTAGAAATATCGTTCTTGTTCAAATGTTTGAAAAATATCTTAATTTATGCTTGATTTGATAGATAATTGAAAGAAATTCATTATTATGCTATAGTTTTTTTTTTCACAATAGGCTTGCAGTTGTGATTAACAAATTATTTACAAATTAAGCTTTCGTTGGCTATGGTTATAAAAAGCAATTGTTAAAAATATATTGAATTAACAATTATAATTCCGGTGTTTTGGAGTAGCCTGTAATTAAATAATTTTACAAATATTGTGTAATATGAAAATGGACCATATTCGTTTCACAACATTTAGGAGCTCTATATAAATCCCACCGAGCAAGTTAAGGCGTGAACATAATGGCCCATAACAATAGTGTAAAGTAGGCCTAATGAGGACTCTCACAAACCCTTTTCAACCGGTCTTATTGACCCTGTATTAATTATTTCCACATTCTGAATTTGAATCCTTTGAAGGGTTCCATTCTTTTTTCAAACTTTGCTTTACAATGGGAATAATATCTTAAATATCTGTCTACAGACTATAAATTAGAAATGAAGGGAATTCCGGTATGGTATGGTATGAAAAATTTAAATGTATTGTACATTTAAAGAATCTTTTTTTTTAATTAACAATTTTAATTAATAACTAACCCGATAGTTATCCTAAAACACCCCTTTATTTAACTTCTATTTTTTATTTTTTATTTCACGTGCGTCATCTAGTTTTTTTTTTAAGAATTAGTGCAAAACAAATAATATTATGTTAAAAAATATATCTGTTTTTCTAATTAGTATACTTATCAATACCATATTAATCATTATTTATCAATCGCAATATTATGTTAATAGAATAATTATTATCAAAATAAGATTATTTTTTTGATACAGTCGCAACTTTAAGCCAGTCATATATAATGACAGATAAATGTGAATTCTCCATAAATTTTATTGCGTGTAATTAATCAATTTTAATGGTTTTTTTTTTAATTTAAAATAGTATTGTTACGTTTGTGAACAAATAGATGGTGCATATAAAATATATATTTCTATACCTTTTACTACTTTGCTTGTTAAATGTGAATAGTGAAAAAAAATATGATAGACGATTGCCTGAAGAGACAATCGAAAATGCTAATTATTTTATGGAACGTTTGCGATTAAATGGGACACTACAACAGACAGCAAAAAAATATCAATGTCATTTGGAAACTATACAGAGTAAGAACTATATTAATAAATCTATTTGTATTAAATAACAATGATTAACTTATTCCTGTTACTATTTTTTCAATTTTTTTTTTTAATTGACAACTTACGTCACACTTCGCGCCAAAAACGTGACCACAGATTATTAAGATTTTTCCCTGACGTTGACAGATGTAACAGAGTTATTGTTGTACGGGACAAAAGCCTGGACGTTTCCAATGCAAGATGTTAATCTCACTCTGCGATATCCGAGCGAAAATGTAAGTTAATGTATTTTTTATCTCCGTTTATACAGAAACCAACCTGATATAAATTAAGCCGGGAAGTATTCAGTATATCTTATCTTTCGATATGAATTACGTCCAAGTACAAAAAACGATTGTTGTTTCTGTGTTCCGTATATATATTTTTAACCATTGTTTTAATAGTGCGTTTCGTAATGGTTTAACTTTAATTTTTAAAATAAAAAAAGTCTATGAAGCTTAACGAAACTGAATTCAACACGCTATAGCTTTTTTTTGAAAAAAAAAACTATATAAAAAAAAAAAAAAGAATTCCATGGTTTAAAAATGGAAACAGCGACCTACAATTTAAATTTTAATATTTTTTTTACTATTCAAGCTATCATATAATAAGTATTTTACTATTCAAGCTATCATATAATATTTGCAGGAGCAAGAAGACCCGGAACACGTAATTACTGGAGTCACAGTTATATTATACATGGACGGATTTGACAATGGCGGCCATATTAAATCTGGTGGCATAATGGAGGTAAAATTAGATAAATACCCTTGTATAATTCTTGAGAAGGAAGTCGAAAGTGTTTAGACTCACAAGATCTATTCTTATGCCCTACTATTTCTACTTGTCTTTCTTTTGAGTCTTATTCTAGTTTAAATTATATAAGAAACTAGCAGTCCGCCGCGGCTTCGCCCGTGGTACATAATATTTACGTTTTCTCTACATAAGAACCATCCTCGTACTTTAAGGAATATAATAAAAAAAGAATTATCGAAATCGGTTCAGCCGTTCTCGACTTACAAATATGATGAATAAAGAAAATCCAATCTTAACTCGTACAAAATAAAATATATTTCAGGACAACATATTGCTGACGTTCCTCCTAAACTCCACATCTCGCCTCTCCTACCAGTTCTGGCTGTATGGGGTCAAGAAGACAAAAGCTAATTTGATAACGCACTCAAACTATCAAGACCTGTGCTGAATAGTTAAATAAAAAAAAAATTGTTCTATTTTCAATTGTTTATTCTTACTAATAAAGATCAGCAGCAAGGGTCTTCACACACGCGGCCTCCGTTAGGAGGCTGCGTGGGGGATGCTGTTCAGGACGTCTAATAAAGATGTAAGTATGTACTTAAGGTTAAGGGTGCTTTTCCACCAATAATATGCGAGGATGTGTAGCGAGGAATATGTTTGTAAATAACCAATAGTATCGCTTCAAAGTTCAAACGCTAAACGCTTCAGACTTTAAACCGAATGTAGCGATATGATTGTTTCTTTACTTACATATTCTTGCACATTATTGGTGTAAAAGCACCGTAAGTATTAAAAAAATTCTTGGAAAATGAAAAAAGTATTTTTATTTCTATTTATCTGTTATCATTGTTTTTCGTTGGTGATTGCTTTTCTCTATCCTGGTAATTACAATACAGATTTATGACACCAGTTGAAAAAACGATACAACAACAGATAAATTATTAGTAAATAACTAAATAGTAGAGAACTAAATTATAGGTTATAATATTACTATCACTACATAGTATAAAACAAAGTCGCTTTCTCTGTCCCTATTTCCCTATGTCACTTTGTATGTGCTTAAATCTTTAAAACTACGCAACGGATTTTGATGCGGTTTTTTTTAATAGATAGAGAGATTCAAGAGGAAGGTTTAAGTATATAATTTATTAGGTTTTAGACAAAGCGGGCGAAGCCGCGGGCGGTAAGCTAGTTGTTCATAAAAAACGAGTATAAAATCTTATAAAGAGGATTTGAAAAGTAAGTATTAAATGAAAATTCCAACAAAACTTCTGCTAACACCCACGGTATTTAAATGTTTAAATGTTTAAATTTGAATTATGTATTCCAGTAAAAGTATTCATACATTATTCTGACCACATCGTTAAGTCTCTGTGGAGCTATTATACTATAGTAACTATAGTTTATATTATCTGTGGCTGCACACAATTCTAATCGTTGATTCAACGCCACCTGATGCGTCTAGACGAGCGAAATAACTGTTTATTATACTATAAACTATTACAAAGTTTATAGTCATATATTTTCTTTTATGTAAAAACTTGTATTTGGTGCCTAATGGTATATTCAACCATTTAAAAGCACTTCTCAAAACAGTTGAACGTTTTGGAGTTGGAGTTGGGTAGAATTGGTGAAATTAATTATTGAAATATTTTGCTGTATGTAGAAATTTTATTGTAGGTACAGTCATCATCTAAAGAAATTAAGTACATGATCTTCTGCATCATGAAGATGCAAGAGATCATGTATCCTATCATATCCTCAAAAGAAACGAACGAAAAGGGCCATGCCTAATTTCAAATTTCACGTAATGCATTATGTTGAGGTTAAACATTTATGAATATTAAACATCTTAATAAAAATCATGCTTTTGTTAGGGAAATTATAGTATGTTATATTTGGGTTCAAAAGTCAAAACAACCATTTTTGAAATACGCATAATATGGCCCTTATTTTATTAAGTAGGTAATTGATTTAACCTTATGGTTGACAGTTAGTTACCGTATTTTTCCGCAAAGATGGCCGATTATTGGTATTTCAGCCCATGAAGCTGTAAGTTATTGCTCTCTGCAGTAAACGATCTATGAGCAATTGAGCAAGGTAAGCTACGTTACGCACGGACAGTGTATGGATGGGACAGCTTGGTAACATAATATAAGGAAACAAAGTGTTCTTGGACATTTTTGGTCTTGGAAAATGAATCTGTGTCTTATTTATTTATGCTTTATTGTTCTAGATAACTTACAAACTGAGACTTAACCTAGGATATATTGAACAAACGGCGGTCTTATATCTAAGTAGCGATTTCTTCCAGACAACCGGTTGTACGGAAAGAAATTAAGAAAAGGATAGGAGTAGGGTGTCTTATCTTGATATAAAAAATACTTACAACCAGCTTCCATTGGTCCATGGTTCCCGCTTTTTCCTCACACCGTTCGCGCCCAAAATCCATATTAGTGATAGCAACACCAAATATTGGTACACTGCCGCCATCTTGTTTAATTAAAGGACAACGTCATGTTCCATTCCATTCTGGAACGTTCTATACATTTTTTGGAACGAATGTCAACATTTTATTGTTATTTTGAATTATGCACATTAAGTTCTTGCGTTTGAAATAATGTTTATTCTTCATCTTGTATGTTAATTTCACTAGAATAGATTAGATTTCGAATGCTCTTATAGAATTTTATAGAATGAAACTTATCTAGGTACTAGCTGCGCCCCGCGATTTCACCCGCGTGGCTCTCTGGTGATGATAGCCTATCTTATCCATCCTCGATAAATGGGCTATCTAACACCGAAATAACTTTTCAAATCGTACCAGTAGTTCCTGAGATTAGCGCTTTCAAACAAACAAACTTTAGATATAACATTATAATATAATATGTATACTTATACATATTAAGTAGGTATAGATACTGCAATCTTAATCAATTCGTTCTTAAACATTTTGTGTATTAATATTATCTTTAAAACAAAGAACAGGCGAGGATATCGTCAATATAAATATATTTTATTTTAGGTTCATAATAACTACAAGGTTTATAATTATTTTCTTCTAAATTATAAGGTAGAGATAGTAATTATAGAGGGCTGTTATTACCGCTCTAAGTTAATTATTTCTGACGCGATCTCATCTTTAATTACATGTATTGTAATAAAAATTATTGAAAATATTACAATATTCAATGGTTATTTACTAGTAATTTAATAAAAACATTCTATAGACTCCTATCATTGATATCCCTAATAATTCACGTCTTAGAAGGTATTTTATTTTATTTTAAAATACTTATATATGTTTTGTAATTGTACACTTAGAAACATTAGCTTATATGAAACTATAAACAAAAAATATTGTTATTCCCGAGATTACGCCACAGACATAATAAAATTTTATAATAACGTAATATGACACGTATTAAATTAAATGCAAAGGAATTTTTATAATTGCCATAAAATATGAGTTAATGTTTAAAAGATTGGATTATCCAATTTATAGGAAATTAAAACCTCATTAGTTCTGTTAAATGTCAAATTATATAGAGGTTATTGACCCGGCTTCATAAAATTATTAATGTTTATGATATAATAATAATTTACAGGTATATTAATTAAGGAAATCTTAATATAATAATAATTTACTCTACTTTTTATTTAATTTCTTCTTTGATTTTTTCTAGATATGCTTTTGTTTAAGGGGGCGCATAAAGCAAAATAACCAATCTTCTATTAGATGATACGTGTAATATGCAAGACCAAATCTAAAAAATAAAATATATATCAAACTAGATGATATGTTCAACGATTCTGTTTAATCAAAAACATAAAATATTAAAATTTACTCGATAAAAAAAAATCACCAAGTTAGCTCTAATTTTCACACTTTTACGTTTTCTACTTGACATGGTAATACTTATTATGATTTTTTTTTCATAAACAATTATATTAAAACATTTGCAAGATATTTGTCAGAGCATTTTGTGTAATTACTTTTAGTTTTGGTTTTATCTGCGATAAACCACTTTTGGGGCTCTTTTTTTCTCGAGATAAACGTTTGATTTTGTCACGATAAAAGATTTTTAGATTTGGTCTTGCATATTACACGTATCATCACTATCATCTAATAGAAGATTGGTTATTTTGCTTTATGCGCCCCCTTAAACAAAAGCATATCTAGAATAAATCAAAGAAGAAATTAAATAAAAAGTAGAGTAAAATATTTAAATCAATTTTATTCCTAAATTCTTTAGTTATCGGTTATAATAAAAGTCTCCAAGATGGACCACGTCAAGCGTCCCTTATAATTTTAATTTACAATAGAAAGCAATGGCGTAACTAATTTTGACATGGGAGCTAAGACGCTCGGTTGACATCACAAGATCCGATGACGACACGACTGCTTGTAATCGTATCGTTAGTTAATTAATTATTCTTCGTTCTAAAAATTGATGTATGAAAATGTTAAGAAAGTTATAGGAAGAGATCATTGTTTGGAGATATCTATGTAGGTACCTATAGTTTTATGTATATAATTAAACGAAAAACGAAAAAGAAAATTGTGCATTAAACAGGAGATCAAAATTGAAGTATTTTATATTTTGTAACTGCAATATGCACATGTTATTTTTTACATAGTGAACTAAATCTACCCATAATCAATTAATATATAGTAGAGTCAATTTAATAAGCAACATTTCACTTTGATTCCATTATATGTAATTTGTAACATAGTTATTTGTATTTTAGGGAAATTTTCGTATTTCCCTATTACAATGGTTAGGGGGAAACACGAAAATTATTAGGCTTACTAAAGTTGGAGCTATTAAATACTAAAATAGCTCCAGCCATTATTTATTTAAAGATTTCAACTAACACGACTTTAAACCGTAGGTATAAAATATGAAAATATCGTGAGAACTAAATACTCTGTCGACACGACGTCGCTCTCTGAGCTATTATAATCGGGCCCTTTGTCGATTCTTTTATGTTACGCATTAATCTCGATTTCTCTTTGTTATGCACTAATTTGATTTTACGGGGCCGTAGTTTTTATAAAAATATGCTACATATATTTATTGTGTTCGGAAAGAAACTAATAAGGAACTAAAAACTAACAAAATTATAGAGTCGAATGAAATATATAGATTTCATGGAAAGAGACAAAGGAATGTTTTGATGTTTTGTTTGTTTGTAAGTAAAATTATTCATTTGATTTAAAACAAAAAACCAACGCAATAAACTATATTGCCAATAAAGGGCAGGGTTAAAGTTTTGCATTGAGATAATCGTAACGGGTGGGCCAAGTTACTTAGGCATTGTTAACTTCCTCATTTGCAACATGTTCATTAAAATTATTGAATTTTAACTTACTCTTTTCTATTTTGCATTATTAAAACTTTATTATAAATAATTAAATATAAACAATCCGTGGAAAGTATAGAAATATGAATAAGGAATGTATGAAACGATGTCATGAAAACCTAACTCAAATAGATTAAATAGGGGATGAAATATTTTTATTTAGAAAGCTTATTATATCGCGAGAAAATTTAAATCTTATGGCGTTAGCAAACACTTCTGTTATTTTGTTAAAATTTGTATTAAAAATGTACTGGTAAAATATCTTTTAAAATATAGTACTATATACTACACTACTATACTATACAACAACTATTTTGTAATTACATAAGTATAAAATAAATTAGTAAAAATGAGTTTTATGATAATTTATTAAAGTTTTTAATTAAAATCGAAAATGTTTATAACCGCAGTAAATTCTAGTCGGAAAGGGCGACGATCTGTTATCAAGTTTTAAAACGAAATTATATTCCATAAAATTTACGATTTCTTTTATGCCTTTATAACAAGCTATTCGTGGTAAAGTTTAGCTAGACTTTGGTTCTATTTTATTTTTATTTTTTAAATTTCTTTTACGATTCCTTAAGTTTGGTCTGAATCGTTTGGCTGTCATCCTAGATTCATACATTTATTAGATGTTACTGTATTGCGAACTTTTATGAGATATAGAAATATAAAAAAAATAATAAAGATAAAAGGAAAAGAAGACATTGATTCCTTCCCTTAGATTAGATATATTGATAACTAGATTTCCGCCCGCGGCTTCGCCCGCGTTATTAAAGGAAAACCCGCATAGTTCCCGTTCCCGTGGGATTTCCGGGATAAAACCTATCCTATGTGTTAATCCAAGTTACCCTCTATATGTGTGCTAAATTTCATTGTAATCGGTTCAGTAGTTTTTACGTGAAAGAGTAACAAACATCCATACATCCATACATCCATACAAACTTTCGCCTTTATAATAGTATTTGATTGATATTTGATAATCTAATAAGATTGCGAGATACAGCCACCAATTATGTATAATATGTATTCGCTACAGATATATTATATTTATGTATAATTTTAAGAAGTCGAGCTGAAACTATTTGGCGTAGCATAATACAATACTGAAGTGTATTTTTTATTGTTTGTTATTTAAAGTTTAAACTATTGGTAGGTACTTTGAAAACAATTAAAACTAAATTACAGGCTTTTTACAGCGGTGAAACATGTCATACCCATGAGAATTTATTTTCATTTCGAGAAGCCGCGGGTAATATTTACTTTATTTCTGATATCTAATACTAGCATTCCGCCTGCGGCTTCGCCCGCGTTTTAAAAAAAAAACCCGCATAGTTCCCGTTCCCGTGGGATTTCCGGGATAAAACCTAGCCTATGTCACTCAGAAATGATGTAGCTTTCCAACAGTGAAAGAATTTTTCAAATCTGCCAAGTAGTTTCGGAGCCTATTCAATTCATACAAACAAACAAACAAAAAATCAAACCTTTCCTCTTTATAATATTTGTATAGATGTATAGATGTACTAGCTGCGCTTCGCGGTTTCACCCGCGTGGCTCCGCTCCTGTTGGTCTTAGCGTAATGATATTATATAGCCTTCCTCGATAAATGGGCTAACAACGAAATAATTTTTCAAATATGACCAGTAGTTTCTGAGATTAGCGCCTGCGAACAAACAAACAAACTCTTCAGCTTTATAATATTAGGTAGTACAGATATTAGTATGTAATTCATATATCAATGAATTAATCGAATAAGATCTCGCTCTTTCGACGACTCTATGTTATGTTTCTTATTGATTGATTTAATATTTTTTTGATACGTTGTACATAGAGGTATTATGCGAATCCGAATGACTCTACCTTTAATAAAATACGATAGATATAACATGAAATACTAAATTATCAATCTATTAAGATTTAAATTTATTACGATATTGTGGAGACATAATTGCAAGAAACTTTTCAGTGTGTAAGAGTATATTATTATTTTATTTGAGAGAGTTTTATATTAAAAGTTTTAAACATGTATTTGCTTCATAGTTCTACAGTCAAACAAGAACTTTTTTTATTATTATTTGTTTAAAATTGTAAAATTATTCATATATTTAAAATAGGTTAATATTATAGTATGTTTGTGAACTACTATAACCCTTTGTTTTATATTAAAGTTGCAAAATTTCTTTGAACAAATAAAAACGATACAATTAACGAAAAATGGCAAAGAGCTTTGCCATTGAGCTTTTGGTTTTAATAATTGTGTTTTAATTTCAGATATTATAATTATTATCAAGGCAAGTTTAACTGTATTGCGATTGATAAATATTAAAATTGGCCATGTATCGAAGGTTTCTATCATTGTACCAAAATATAAGAGCAATCGAATCTCAATACATTTATGATTTTATTTATAGAAAATCACCATTAAAAATTGCAATTTCTACACTGATTTATCACATGCACATACACAACATAAGTTTTCACAATTCACGAAACCAAGTCCCGTTATTTATTTAACTTATAAGTCGTTCGTCCCCCGTCAAGGTCGCGTACAGACTGAATCAAAACTTGATTCTTGAATTCTTACTTTGTTTTGTTATAAGTTCAACTCGTTTTGTTGTACTGAAAACTTATTAATACTAATTATTGCTAATTGGAATAAGTTGGATATGCTCTCGTACGCGGTTATATTTTCGGGAATAATACTAGGTATGCTAATTAATAATTAGTATCGAATTATGTACAGTTAATTTCATATTATAGCCTCAAACTTAAATACAAGTGTTAATTTATTGAACTAGACTTCTTTATAAGCGCTTTTGAATCAATATTTTATACTAGCTTTCCGCCCGCGGCTTCGCCCGCGTTTTCAAAGAAAAACCCGTTCCCGTAGGATTTCCGGGATAAAACCTATCCTATGTCCTTTCTCGGGTATCAAAATATCTCTATACCAAATTTCATGCAAATTGGTTCAGTAGTTAAGGCGTGATTGAGTAACAGACAGACAGACAGAGTTACTTTCGCATTTATAATATTATTAAGTATGGATAATAGCTATGTCGTAGCCAATTGGTTAAATCTGCCGATTCTTTATTAGCCTCATATTTTTCACAGCAATGTTTAATTTATTTTTCTTTAACGATGCGCCGCGACGTTTTTATATTGGTAAAACGATTAGGCAATTAATGAATTGGCAGATTTAACTATGTAGTTTGCTGCATATAAATTAAGGTAGAGCAATATCTTCAGAGGAAATTTTGTAGTTGCTATTTGCAAATCATGACAATTTAACATATTTTGAAAGTTTTCCTACATAATGTTATTAATGATTCCAAAGAACTGGCCAAGAGTTGTTATTGGTTAAGCAATAACTTTAAAGAAGCAGCTCCAAACATTGCTCTATATTTTGTTGGGCGGTAATGTTAGCTGCAAATTTTAAGTGCTTACTCTGATGCGTTTTTTAATAAAAGAGGGCTGCAATGAAGACAAGGAAGATGATTTTTTTTAAAACGATTGAGCTATAATAGTAAACTGTGGAAAGGGAAAATGCTTTCAGATATATAATATTCCGTATAAAGATTATTTCAAATCGGAAGAGAAGTTCCTGAGATTAGCGCGTTCAAACAAACAAACAAACTTTATAATTTGAGGCAAAAATTATAATAGTTGACGCGTGCCCGCTAAGTCGAGTCTCTTTTTTTTTTTCTTATTAAAATATAGAAAAAAGTTACTCAGAAATAATGTAGCTTTGCAATTTCAATAATGTACCTATTGACTACGGAATTATTACAGAGATTTCTTCCCACAAACTTATAAATTTTATCCTTTACTAGCTGTCCCAGTAAACATCTTACTCTTATGTGGGTATGAAGAATGAAGATGAAGATGGAAGATCAAGAAGATGTTGGCCGATTCTCAGATCTCGATTCTCAGTGATTCCCAGCACACAAAATTTCATGAGAATAGATTCAGCAGTTTCGGAGAAGTATAGTAAGTAACTAACATTATATACATAATTTTATATTTACCGAGATTTATCCTTTACCTATGTTCAATAACTTCGTAAGACTTTCTAAAACTATTACTACAAGATCTATTTCATATGACAGAAAGAAAGACTGTAAAATTTTTGTTTATGTTATAAAAAGTGTTGTGTAAAGATGTTATTTAATCTTATATATAAAAATGAATCGCGAAATGTGTTGGTAAGCGCATAACTCGAGAACGGCTGAACCGATTTCGATAATTCTTTTTTTATTATATTCCTTGAAGTACGAGGATGGTTTTTATGTAGAAAAAACGTAAATATGTACCACGGGCGAAGCCGGGGCGGACCGCTAGTATCTTATATTATTATATAATAATGGGCATACTTTAAAATAGTGAAAAATTATAAAAGTCAACAAAGTCAACTACAGATGATGCGTGTTCACTCAGCAGCTTATAAACATTAAATTATACACATATTTTTAATAAGCTCTCGATTAGTATTATTCTAATAAAAAGTGCTACATTGCTTAAGTCTTCAGTAAATAATGTGCAGTGTTCTTGTTCATTTTGATTCAAAACAACGCTTAGCATGTTGTCGATAGACAGATATGGATTGGGAGAATAATTTGCAAAAAGGAAGATAAAGATTGAACTTGTCATTTTCTGTAAATGTTCATCTTCTGAAAATTACATATTAGGTACATCTTTCCTTACTTTACTACTTAATTACATCTTAAAGCGTGTTAAAAACCGTTTAAGTACTTATTTTAAATATAAGTAGTTCTAGTAAAAACTGACCACATTCTAAACAAACAGACTAGTTTAGTTAAAATTTGGAAATAAAACAGCTAGAAAATCCGGTTCATCTACCTACGCTATGCAGTATGCATATTAATCCGGCCTATGTCGCTTTTAATTTTTTTTTACACTTTTTGTTTATTAATAACTTAATATTTACCTACCTAGTAATAATTAGCTTAGGCTTATATAAAAAAAAATTGTTGCCGTATTATGTCCCAATTTATTTCTAACTTTCTAAGTAACTCGCTATAACTGATAATATTTGCAATAAACACTAATAATTTATGCTATTGATAACATTTTACACTGTCCTATTTTGAGAATTTCCTTTTAGAAAATTTGATCGTATTTCCTAATTAGCTGGTTTTTGACTAACTGTGTGTTAATAAAATGGAAATATTATGAAATACGCATTCCCACTTCGAAATTCTCGTTATAAAATTGTTAAAAATATTTAATAATGTTCAATTCGTCCCTGTTCTATCGGGAGGTCCAGCGCGCAAGTTAAGTATTAGCTTGAGTTAGCAAATAAAATAATGATCAATAAGACTATTCTGTATAACAAACAAGAAAATAATAAAGATACAACCTAAGGATACAACTGAAAGCATTCATATTTTCAAGTGGTCGTAACTCGTAACATATTAAAAAATTCCTTTCGTTTCGGATAATATCCCTTTTAAAAATTAAGAAATTAATGCTTAAGTGTTCATCAAATGAACAATAAATTTACCATTCGTTTCATAAATCGTTTTTTTTACAACAGTAATGATCTTGAATAAGTATGTATTATATTATATTCGTCCATGGTATTATGATACTTACACAATTTGTTTTCAGCGCCATCTATTAAATTAAAGAAGAAATTCAATAGCACTAAAAATATTTTTACTACTCCTCACTAGATGTCGCTAAGTTTTTATATAAGCGCCATCTATTGTTACGAAATGTAAACTTTTATTTTCTATTCGTCGATAGATGTCGCTGTAAAATTTTATTATTAACTAACATAACATTCCCGAAAACGAAGTAGCTTCTAAGTTCAAATGTATTTTTTTCTTATTATTTACTTCGAAAATATTTAACATTTATTTAAAATTTGAAGATACTATTTGCCACATTTTTGTAAAACTGCTGCTATTTACTTACTTAATTGCTTTTTAAAATTTTATTTCTATTCTATAATATATTTTAATTATTATTTCAATTAAATTAACTTTTTTATGTGTGTAAGAAAAATATTTAGGCATATTCGTTTATAAATTTTAATCAACCGCTATCCGGTACATCATGCATTATCTTCACAAGGATATTTTCCAATCAAGTGCGCATAACATTTTATGCATGTTACAAGTTTTGTTTATTTTGTACCTACCACATTGAACCATATGGCAACCCAGGTAGGCGGGAAACGGCACAAAAAGCGCGCCTTGCCTCCGGCTGACAGTAAAAAAAAAACTAAGACGTGAATCATGCCTGCGTTCCGACATAGTTTGCGCCTGATATTTCCAAGTTACGGTTTATTTTGTTTGGCTTCAGACATTTTTAATGCTTTTATGATTTTATAAGGAATAATTAAAGTAAGATACCCGCTATTAAAGACTTGTAGTGCTTCCTTACTAGAAAAGTTGATCAATGTTTTTAAGTTACTTAATATAGCAAGCATGATTTAGCAAAACCGTATTATTTACTAGAGGCTACAATTTATTATGAGTAGTATTTTTTGAAATTTAATTATAAATGGGGTGAATTGGTTCGTACACATAATGTATTATGTAAAGTAATTTTCATTTGTCGTTAAAAGTATGAATAATTTGAAGTTACAACATTTGAAGATTTTTTTTATTGTTGAAGTAACTAGAAGACTAATTACTACTGCTATGATAAACTTGGTTAAAAACAAACCACATAATATTTAACGTTAGTAATCATTTTATTACACGAAGCAATTTGATAAACATAATATGGATATAAATAATAGTTAAAATAATGGTATTTTATTAAACACTATGCTTAAAAATAAACACACAGGTAAATGCACGCACACCAACGATGCTAAGCAGATGCCTTTGTTACTATAAGTAGCCTTGTTTTTAATACCCTGATAAAACGTACTTTAATATCCTAGATCTAATGTTCAAATTTGCTTGTTCTAATTTGACGCAAGCTAATGTAAAACTTATGGCAACAGAATACGGATCAAAATCGTTTATTAAATATACATTTCCTCATAGAAAATGCACAATTAATGTTAAATGAAAATCAACTTTAATGCGATAATTATAAGGATAATATTTCCATGAATGTATAAAGGGATAAATACAAAATGTAAATCAGCTGATGTGCATGTGTGCGTGCATGCGTGCGGGTAGTGGTCTCTGGCGTTCCACTTGACTCGTTCTTCGTTTTTTTTTATTTAAAATGTATTTTTTAATTTAGAATGCCAGTCCCGTGATTTTAAAATCATAGATAATCGATATTTCTTTTAAATAAAGTTGATTATGGATAGAGTGAAATTAATTTATGTTAATTAGATAAATATTATAATCTGTATGATAACATCTACGTGGATTGATTTATGTGGTGAATATCTGCTTTGGATGATAATATAATGTATTTTGAATGAAAAATGGAAAATTAATAAATATTTATTTATGTAAAAACACTACTGAAGGAGTTATTTTAAAACTTGTATACATATGGACGCTATGAGGTTTTTGGATATTTTGTGTAAATAAAACAACTTGTCAGCAAATAAAACGTTTAATATTATAATTAAGTAAAATAATAACAATCATCTACCTACATCTTAGTTCTCATAACAATATGAGTCGCATACTTGCCTCATGTAATAATACCATAGTATAATGATAGTAGTTACATAATAAATAAATAGACTTAAATATGTAAAATTTAATTCTCTTCAAGAAACGAATTAAAAAATAACAACTCTACATTTTGTTTCGTAACGAACATTTAAATAAAATACGTATAAACTGAAGAAGTAATTTATTTAATTTATATACTTACATTCAAAATTATGTACATATTAATGATGACTAAAAAAAATGTTTGTGAGACAATTAAAAGCAATAATTTACAAATTCAACTTTCTAAACTGTATCTTAAATACAAATTATCAATTTAATGCAATGCTAATTCCTAAAGTGAATATAATATTTGGAACGATAGAGACCGGTTAACCTTGTAAGGCCTAATACGCACTAGAGCTTTTAAACGCGTGAAATGCAACTATAGGTCAAGTAATATGCGGCGTTTTGAAGCCGCGTTTTTTATACTATGGAATACGTTGGTTACTGTAGGGAATTGATGCTATGTCATTTTGATGCTTAAAATATTAATTTTTAGTAAAAACTGATGCATTTATAGGTTAAAAAATAAAAACTATACCTTCTATCAATACATGGAAAACTACATTATCTTAAAAATGCTGAGTAGGTCAAATTACAATTTGTCCTACAGACTGAATCAAAAATAAAGTATTCAGTGCAGTATGTATTATGTTTTTGGAAAGTACTCTAAAGGCATTATTAATTAATAATTATATAACATTAATCCTGACGGACTGACGTCCTTGGATCACAGACACAATAGAAAATCTATTGTGTCTCGGCCCGATCGGGCCGCTCGGTGGTCAATGGGTTAAACATAAACAAGAGCAGTTATAAATGTTAAGTATGATTCTTTGAGGTCTCGTGCGAAATAGGTCTAATAGTTGTCTGATATCAAACAACCAGCAACCAAGACCCATGTAACAGTTCTGTGTGCTACGTTTTCCATTGTAATAAGTGATGTTTTGAATCGCGACAGGGGCCAACGTTGATTGGTCATAAACCGTCGGCAAGTGCAGCGCGAACGAAAATATACGGCGCGACGAGTTGTTTTGCCGCCTTATCACTGGATTGATCATAGATTATTTGTGTTTTATTACAACCGGTTTATGCCAACTGTTGTAGGAATCTGAGAGAAATTTATGTGACTTTACATTTTTCTCCAGGTGGTCAATTTTTTTTTAAGTGAACTTTTTTAGGCGCGTTGAGAGTAAGCTTTCAAGTTTGTATCATGCCAATACCGTAACGGCATGGAGTAAAGTGACGATTATTGTATCTTTGAATCTTGCCAAAGAGGCTTCACTTCTGACACCGTGTGCTCGGCACACAGGCTCTTTTTTATACTATGCATATTCATTTAATTTCATCTGTATTTCATTCATTAAATTTTCAGTAGGTACCTAATATAGGTATTATGTTTCGTACTGTGATAAAAAAAAATTAACGCCTCCATTTAAGATACTATGTTTGTTTGTGCTGTTGTACCTGGAATAAAAATGTGTTATTTTAATATTTATATATTATAATTAACACACAATAACCTTAGTAAACAGGTCATTATGAATTTAAATTCAGATCTAATTAAATTATGCTTAGTACAATGTATGCCGTATGCGTATGAATGTAGAGTTGATTGCATGTTATTTGACTGATAATATATTATTATGTGAATGTAGAGCAAGTTGTGTAGCAAGCGACTTATTTTCATGTATTTTGTTGGTTTTTGAATGTATATTTTTTGCATTTTTATTATAAACAAGTGTAATATATAAATTAAAAAAAAAAATAGGAAACAACTATCACGGGGCGGGATTCGAACCAGCGTCTTTCCACCACACGCCTGACCAATTCAACCTCCCGCTTGCTGCAAAGTGTGCGAAACGTTAACTATAATATAATGAATAGATCGCGTTTAAAATCCATGAAAATCTTTATTTTCTAAATACTCAACTATACAAATTTCCACGTGTATTCAATACATAATCTATGCAGCGGGCGTCACGAGCCGCGCGGGGCGAAGGCGGGCACTCCGGCCGCCAACTTAAAAATGCCGCCGCAGAGCCTCCAAATCGATACGACGCGCGTCACGTGCTGCCGAGCGCGACCAATCGCCGCCCGATCCACGGCAGGCGGGGGCCGCTCTCCCCCGACCGGCAGTATGCGCTCAGACCCCGCACTGAGCGCACGTCCGCTCAGCTCCTACCGCGCGAACGTCAACCCGTGACATGTTATAGTGCAGTGATGAGTGCGTGGACGGAGGAAGTGTTGTCCTGGCGCGACGACCGGCTAGGTCTCACCGAATTGCCCACAGTGAACAGGAGAAAGAACCGCACCGCGCCGTACAGATTACACAGGCCGCACTTGTCTACCGCTCACGTGCCAGAACCGGTACCGGAGGCCCATGGAACGCATATTTCGAGGTTATACCCCGAATTGTTAGCGTTGATATTCGAAAGATTGCCCGTGAGAGACAGGGGACGGGCCGCGCAAGTTTGTCGCTCTTGGAGAGATGCAGCTGACCGTCGGTCCGTTTGGCGAGGGGTTGAAGCCGCTTTGCATTTAAGGAGACCAGCGCCCGTGCTATTTGCATCGCTAGCCAGGCGAGGCGTTAGAAAACTACAAGTTCTTTCCTTACGCCGCGGTTTACGAGATGCCGTGGCGGCCCTTCCTGGTTTAGAATCGCTTTCCCTCAGTGGTTGTTATAGCGTGACCGATGCAGCTCTTGCAAGCGCTTTCGCAACCGAACTACCAGCGCTACGAAGGCTAGATTTATCACTATGCAAGCAGGTAACTGATTCCTCGCTTGGAAGGATAGCACAGTCACTAAAAAACTTGGAAGAGTTAGAACTAGGCGGCTGTTGCAATGTTACAGACACAGGATTGTTATTAATTGCGTGGGGATTGAGAAAACTGCGTAGATTGAATCTAAGATCTTGTTGGCATGTAAATGATGATGGTATAGCTCACTTATGTGGCGGTGGGGAAGCCAGAGGAACTCCAGAATTGGAGCATTTAGGATTACAAGACTGCCAAAGGTTAACAGATGAGGCTCTCAAGCATGCCGCCACGGGGCTTCCTAAACTTAAATCAATCAATCTTTCTTTTTGTGTTGCTGTCACTGATGCTGGTCTGCGACATTTGGCGAAGCTACCGCACTTGGAAGATGTGAATTTACGGGCATGCGACGGCGTATCAGACGCTGGCGTCGCCCATTTGGCGGAAAGCGGCAGATTACGGGCCTTGGATGTGTCGTTTTGCGATAAGGTTGGAGACGAGGCGTTATCGCACGCAACTCTAGGCCTATCCGGACTTCGCTCCCTATCATTAAGCGCTTGCCGACTCACGGACGAAGGTCTGGAGCGAGTCGCGAGGCTATCGCAGCTAGAAACACTCAATATAGGCCAATGTACCCGAGTCACGGATAGGGGCCTGCGAGCGCTAGGCGACGGGCTGTTGAATCTGAAGGCCATAGACTTGTACGGGTGTACATGCATCACTCCACAAGGCTTGGACCATATCGTGAAGTTGCCGCGTCTAAGTGTTCTAAACCTCGGTTTGTGGCATGTGCGGTGACCACACACACACTAGTGTATTTCTGTGCCGCGTATGAGTGTGAGTGCGACGGCCATATTGGAACCGCCAAGGTTGTATACTGGACAAAATTATAAAATTAACCAATTATAAGATATTATTGAATTATCGTTAGGAGACGGGGTCGCTTTCTTTATGTTCTGTTTGTCGTATACATTGTTATTGTAAGTTTGTTGACTGATTTCATGTACTGTGATTTTTTTACTGGTTTTTTGTTTGGTTATGAAGAAAGTTGCCCCAAACCTAGTCGCTGTGTTAACTAGACCTTTTTCGCTTATCTGTGTATACTGTATACAATTATTACTTATCTTAATAATCACATATTTGTAAATGTAACGTAATGTAATCAGTGATTACGAAAAGGTCTGGTTCTCCTATCTAATTGCTCCATTAGTTAGATATTTAGGCATTTCAAATTGTCGTTTTAATTCGATTTTTTGCGAAATAACTTGTTGCGTTTTGTTTCAAGTTTTCTTTAATGTTTGTGGGAGATCTCATTAGTTGTTTAGTTGTTTTTAATTGATTCAAAGAACTTGTTGAGTTAGATGTAGGTATATTGTTTTTTATCAAATGGAATCTTTGTAAATGTTCCTGTGAATAGGATATTTTGATATTCTATTACAGTTGCGAAGAATAGAATATCAAAATAAAAATGTATTATCTATTGTAAAAGTTAGTTTTTGACACATTTTTTCTTTACCGACAAGCAGGCTGAGACGAATGTCAGAGAATAGAATAACGATAAGGAATAGAAACTGCTAACGTTTTTTTTTGACGTAATCTCATGACATTTTGGTAATGGTTCGGTCACACTACTAACGACGATGACGTAGGGTGACCGAATCCTAGGCAAAACATCATACGCTTATGTCAATTTGTATCGATAGCGTATACTATTTTAACGTTTTGACGTTTGTCTCAGCGCTCTGTATGAAATAATCATAAGAAGTGGTAGGTATATTGAGCTAAGATAACAGAAATTATCTGTAGATATAGTTATACTAAAGCATTTTCCTTGCATTGAACGTAATAATGTTAAATTTAAATAAAACAATCAAACACTGCAATAATGTTTTATTTAATTGTTAATTTATCGAACAAAATACTCTCCCATAATCTCTTTTATACGTAAGTTAGGTTTTTTTTATATTTTTCGCAAAATGTCGAATTGAAATCTGTTGTATATTAACTGAAAAGTTGTTTTGTACAAAACTTATGTAATATAGATAAAATGTATTAAATCATCGTTTAAGTTGCCAATTACTAAAGACTTTATTTTTTAACCTTCTTCCCTTTAAAATTAAATAATACTAACCTTATATTATACTAACTATAACCTATGACTGACTAGTCGATATGTTATATACCTACATATTAGGTAGGTACTTTTATAGTTAATTTACATAACTTTCACTATAACCTATATCATGACATACCTAAAGATGAACTCTATCTAAAAAGTTTTTGACGTGACAACGTCTTATAATTCGATAAAGCCGGCTGCACGCACGAAAAAAACATGACTCATGCGGCGTTACCTCGCTCTGACTCATCTGAAGCGTTCCATGTAAGCTTGAAGTGCGAGCGAGAGCGCGGAACGAGCGACAAAGCACAATCGGACGTTGTCACGTTCAACTATCGTCAGTAAACCGACTTTACAGACAACCAATTTTTTTTTTGTCTAACAAAATGTATACTTAATACCTATATCGTAAATGTATTTATCCAAAAACATCAAAAAATTGACTCTCTATTTATTTATTTCCTTTTTTATGACTTGATACGATGTAGAGACTATGTAGAGAGTGTGGAGGTAGAGAGATGCAAGCTCTTTAGCCCACAGTGATTTGCTAAATGCAATATTTTTGAACTTCAAATGTCAATAAATCCATATTTTGATGGTGATTATTCATACTATCAGTAAGTATATCGCCAGAATTATCTAAATTCTGGCAATGTAGGAACAAAATGGGGTGTAGTTAATCTAAATAGGGTGTATTAATAATCGACATTTGTTTATTTTTGAATAAATGACATTTTATAGTTTTTATATACTTACAGCATTTTGCTATAAAAATGCTAAATACATTTATATCCTTTACATTAAAATAAAGTAACTAGTAATACTGGTATAATATGGTAATTATTATATGATTAATTTAAGGCCAGTAAATGTTAAAAGGTCTTAAAGAGTTAAACTATATCTTATATATAAAAATGAATTGCAAAATGTGTTGGTAAGCACATAACTCGAGAACGGCTGAACCGATTTCGATAATTCTTTTTTTATTATATTCCTTGAAGTACGAGGATGGTTCTTATGTAGAGAAAACGTAAATATTATGTACCACGGGCGAAGCCGGGGCGGACCGCTAGTTTGTAATAAAATTACCTAGGTACATAGTAAAAGACATATTTTAGTCGCAATTAAAGGTGCGAATTAATAAATAATGCTAATGTATTCTAGAACTTGGTATCGTTTTTGTAATAAAATACATTGTTAGTAGAATTATCGAGAACTAGTTTGCAATTTATTCAAAAAGCTGCTGATCATTTTATAGCGATAGCTAAAATGTATCTCTTCTTGAAACGTATTGCGATCATAATCCATACTAATATTATAAATGCGAAAGTAACTCTGTCTGTCTGTCTGTTACTCAATCACGCCTAAACTACTGAACCAATTTGCATGAAATTTGGTATGGAGATATTTTGATACCCGAGAAAGGACATAGGCTACCTTTTATTGCGAAATATGTACCACGGTCGAAGCCGGGGCGGACCACTAGTACTTCATAAAGTAGTCAATACTAGGTATATTTTCATTAAAATATTAAATGTGTTTTCAAACTTTCCTGGCGCGGCAGTACAATGTACAAATATTAAAAAAGTAAAATCGAAAAGAGACTCGTCATCATGACTATTTTTTCAATTTATTGATATGTGTTACTCAATTTTTACATAATTATTATATTTGAGCCATGACAAATTATTATTTAGCTTTATTTATGCAAGTTAATTTTGGTATGAATTTTTAAATAAATAAAACACACCTAGTTACTTGTACTAACTTTTTTTTACGATCATAAAGTAAATTTCATTTAGCAATGGCAAATTTTAAAGATATTTCAAAGCTTAAAATAATGTTATTGTTATCTCCTGCCATTTTATACGAAAAAAAAAGACAGAACTGATACTGAACTAAAATCGTAGGTTTTCTAATTACTCAATTTAAACTGAAATAATTTATAAAACGTCAAAAGAAGTACTATGACATTACGAAAAATGTAATATGGTCAAACAATTATGATTGTTGAGATTAAATACCATTATAAAACGGATGTTTTAAAATTCATAATATAAAACGAGTAAAAAAGGACAGGAAAATATTATTCGTTCTTTTTACATTTAAATAAAGTTGAAAAGCATGATAATTAATTAATTATTATATTAAAGATTGCTAATACATATAATTTAAAATTTAGACATTTCAATTACATTATTAACAATTATTTTAAGTTTACAAGGTAAATACTAAGCTAGAATGATAACGAAAAACGAAAAAGAATTTGATTATGTTATCAATTAATGAAAATACATGAAACAAGCATAAAGTGTATAAAAAGTGATATCTATTTTGTCTGTGACTATATTCTGAAAAAGTCTAAATACATAGAGCAACAAAAACAAGACCTACATAACCTTATAGGTATCAGTAATGTATTCTAAATGAATCAGGATTTATACAAATTTGGTAGTGTTGTGATACTTATTTTTAAAGAGAGAGACAAAACATATTACACAAGGAACAACAGAGAGAACAAAATTCATAGCTTTACGAAATCGTGTCAATTTTACTTTTAAAACACGAATTTACTACCAATTATTGGTACCTATTATAGGTATTTTAACAAAACTGGTATTATACTTATTCTTTTCATAATGAAAAAAATGATTATTACTAATGTTTTTAGTCTTACTTTACAGTTTTACAGAAAAAGGATTGGTACCTACTCTAATCAGCTTATAATCTGTTCAAAAATTTAAACCCCGTTATAGTAAAACTTAAAACAATAGAAAATAACGGTCTTAACCCTATTGTTTGTAATAATACTTGGAAGACAAGTCATAGAATTCTTTGGAACCTTAATCTAAGTTTAACAAATAAACATTGTTTAAAATATTAACGAAATTAGTGGATTTCCTATAATGTTTATAATCCTATTCATTAATAAACAAATTACCGGTTATTATAATGATAAATATCCCTTCGCTAATATTTTGAGGAG
Organism: Colias eurytheme; assembly: GCF_061535395.1. Classification (NCBI taxonomy): domain Eukaryota; kingdom Metazoa; phylum Arthropoda; class Insecta; order Lepidoptera; family Pieridae; genus Colias; species Colias eurytheme. The sequence goes on from NC_143001.1 coordinate 2,456,138, forward strand.
GAAAGATTTGATTGTTTGCAATGGATTAACTTAAAGATTATTAAATAAATCAATCAATCTTTATTAAATAATCTATACTAATATTATAAAGCTGAAGAGTTTGTTTGTTTGTTTGAACGCGCTAATCTCGGGAACTACTGGTCCGATTTGAAAAATTCTTTCGGTGTTAGATAGCTCATTTATCGAGGAAGGCTATAGGCTATAGGCTATAATATATCATCACGCTACGAGCAACAGGAGAGGAGACACGGGGGTGAAACCGCGCGGAGCGGCTAGTCTATTAAATAATCTTTATTAAATTTTATGAATTCATACATGATTTTGTTACATTGAACAGTATCTTCCAGGTACCCCTTACTAGGTAACCTGTGTGTTTAACTTACACTTTACCTAAAAAATAATCAATAAAAGCTGAAGAAAGCTGCATTATTATTGAGTGTTATATCTATACTAATATTATAAAGCTGAAGAGTTTGTTTGTTTGAACACGCTAATCTCAAGAACTACTGGTCCGATTTGAAAAATTATTTCGGTGTTATTTAGCCTATTTGCCAAGGAAGGCTATGGATATAGGATATATGTATTATTATATCATTACGCTAAGACGGACCAGTAGTCCCCGAGATTAGCGCGTTCAAACAAACAAACAAACTCTTCAGCTTTATAATATTAGTATAGATTATAGGTAGGTAGGTATATAGGAAATATAATAACAATATTTTAGATTATTCAATTGTTATTTTAAACAACTCTAGTTAAAAAATAATTGGAAAATGAATGCTTAGAAAACTAGTTGAAATCTGTTACTTGATTTTTTTTAGCTAAATTACAATGTTTCGTTAACTAATACCTAGTATATTATTATTAGTCTGTGCTAATACATATGCCGGAATAATTAAGAATGCAAATCGTAAGGAATGTACGTTTTTTCATAATGTGTATCGCAATCAATTTGAAACAAGTATAAGTGAAAATTGGCGATTTATTTCTTAGAAATGACTCTGTACGTGTATTTGGGCGTCCGTCGACGTTACAATTTTATTTCTTTCTCAACTCCATAAAATAATCTATGTACCTATTTTATATTGTACATAAAAAAACTTGAATATAAAATATCTAGCACATAGTTTATGAATTAATGTAATTTTTTATAAGGCTAGTTATAGTTACCTATAAAATCGATTCAATATTTCAAATTGTTACTTCGAAAGTTTGAGTATTTAAATAACCTGTAAGGTTTTCTTTATGTATTATAATAATTCACAGAATCAATTTTATATATAGGTACCTACATATTTTTTTGTTTTAATGCTCTGATAATTGTGGGTTCCTTGCTCCTTCATATATTTTCTACCACTCTAGTCTCTATCTATGACTCTGTCTCTACTACAATTACTAGTGTTATAAATAAGTAAGTATTAGATTTTGGTACAAAGTTGGTATATTTTAAAGCTATGTCTCAAAAATTGTCAATAATTACCACCATTATTAGCATTACAAAATGTTTAAAACTAAAACCATAAAATAATAAATCTCACAAAGACCTCGCTAACTGTTCTTTAAATTGAAATTATATTTTGTTCTTGTAATTATTCGTTTTCACTTTTACAACATAATTCCGATTGTAAAGCAATAAACAGTTTAAAAGTGAAAATGTTTTAAAAGCAATTTGTATTCAATTGTTTCATGATGACAGTTATTTTGGGATTGTCTGTCATCTTTTGGCGGCAATCTTTTAATTACTTTTTCATTGTTTTATAAATAGATTTTCAATAGTTTTTTCCGATAATAATTGTTTTATTGATGATTATTATTTTTAGTAGGTACAATGTGTTTAGGTAAATGTTTTTCTTTAAAAATAATTACATTCAAAGATGTCGCATGTCAGGAAACTTTTGTTCCTAAATTTGTGTCGGTTTCATCACTATTCACGTTTCCCTTTGCCGATTTTTTTTATAGAATGCACATTTATCGAAGATTTAATTTTTGAAGGAAGATTTAATGTTTACAGCATACCTACATTAAAAATTAATTTAGTTTCAGAGGGCGATTGACAGTGTATTGATGTATCAAAATTTTATAGTTATTTTGTATTATCTTTTATCTATATATTATATCATCTGTATTCAGAAAAAACACTGAATACAATTTAATTATTTAATTAACCAGTACAATATTGGGGTCTTCAAGCGAAGAGTGAACCGGTACCTGCCTACTAGGGAAGCGCGTACCATCTTAGACCGCGTCTTAGCTTTCCATCAGGCTGTGGTCTAGTGCTTCCCTATCTGGAATAAAAAAAAAATAAAAGAATAATAATTATGAACGAATTTTTCGTAATTATAAGTAGTCTAGTAGGTATAGCAACGTTTTACATTCAACACATTATAAAAAAATGGATCTGTGTTATGTGTAGGTACAAAATTCATTACTTTTAGTAGAGTGATGGTATTACAGGGCAAAAAAGTATGTAAGATTTCACAAAAAATAATTCTAAAACTTAAAACAAACGAACGTTTGTTTTAAGTTTGAAAGTAAGAAAGGGTTGACGACGGGACTAAGGGCGCGTTCCCACTATGTCGTAACGACTAATTTATCGTTCGACGACTGTCGTCTCTACCTGTTCCCATTATAACGATTGTTTGTCGTCAACATTTTTTATCGTTTAGCGACTGTCGTATCTAGCTGTTCCCATTGGATCGCGACGACATTTTATCGTTTCCTGGCAGTCGCTTTGTCGTTTACACATCATCAGCAAGCTACAAATCTAGTCGCCTCTGCGTTCGCTTGGTGATTACTAGTGCGTTTACTCTCCTGAGTTCAATGGACGTCATAGAGTTGCCGTCCACGATTTTTTATCGTTTTACGACTGTCGTGCTTGCCGTTCCCACTGTCACGACAAAGTGTCGTCACTGCAAAAACTGTCGTAGACGACAGTAAATTGTGTCGTTCTAAATGGGAACACCTCCATTTAAACATATAAGCCACGACACTTAAAACTACACGATTATCTGTCGTCACGACACGGTGGGAACGCGCCCTCACACCCGTATTCACAAACGTTACTGTGAGGTCTCATAGTAGGCATGGACGCATAGGGGTAGCAAAATCATTTCACAAACAATACTTAAGTGGTGAAGCGCACTATGCGCTCGTTAAACTGAACGCACAGCTAAGCAACTTCGATAGCTACTTTAAACAACGCATAGTAGACCAAAAACAGGCCACGTGTACAAAACGAGTGAAGTTATATTATTTTGTCGTCTTATTGCACGCCTCATAAGCGAAGCGTTGAGGTGGGTACTACTGTCGCTTTGCGCAAAACATCTGATTTTTCAAACTTAAAATGTCTTTATGTATCATACATTGCACTTGTAAGATAATACATACACACACATATTAAGAAAAAACACTATTTTTAACGTTCATGATATTTTTGATGTCATTTTTGTTATTTAAACTAGTTAAAAAACAGTTTAAAAAAGTTCTGTCTTGGACGTCCGTGTGTCTGTATGTGCGGAGGATTTTCTTGTTAACACGATAGCGACCGAAATACTTTACTAATCGAGTCTTTTTTTTTCTCTTACGCTTGAGTATGCTCAGGAATAGAACCCTTTCATTTTTCAGGGTCTGATTCGATGTGGTTTAATTGTTATTAAATAAACAAAAATAATAATTAATAAATAATTATTAAAAAAAAATTATGAGGCGTGCACTTTTGGATTTTCCAAACTATTTTGTTGTTACTTTCGACCTCAAAATGGATGTTGTGTGGTTTTATGAAACCACGGTAAAAGTGAAACTGTTCGAACGGTTCTGAACACTGCTTTGTGTAGCGCATGTCGCGTGACGGTCGGCTGCCGAGTAGGTATACCTACTCGGCAGCCGCGATACACGCGACATGCGCTACACAGACCAAATAGTTTGAGACGATGTAATAAAAGTTTCACTTTAACAAAGGAAAATAATAACAAGAAAAGTGGTACGGGACTTTCAAGATCCTTTTGATTACTATAGTTCGGAAGAGTTTAGAAAACGTTATAGATTTTTCAGGTTTTCAGGTAAGTTTTAAGAAAACACTTAAGTACCTATTTATAATTTACAAATAAGTAATACATTATTGTATCAAAGAACCTACCTAACAGTAGGTACAGTTTCAAGAATTTTTCAGAATTAAGTATAATAATTATGGGTAATTATTGTAGGTAATAATTTATAATCTTCATTTACAGATGGTTACGGGAGATCTTATAGAAGTGAGCGAGCCGTCAGTTTCAAGAATTGTTAAAAAGGTCTCTCGGCTCATGTCACATCTGCTTGCACATCTGCATGATAATAAAGCAGTTTATAAATTTCATTGTCATTTACTCCTGTCAAACTCTACCATGAACTTAGCAATACAAATGGACCAATCACATGCCGCCATCTTACGCAGTGCGTTTGCTTTGCCAAGCATTACTTAAGTTTTGTCTATGAATAGAAAGGCTCGATGATTGGAACGCACTGAGAAGTGTTACCCTTTGCACAGTGTTGATGCTTTACTTAGGGAAGTACTGTTTGTGAATACGGGTGTTACACCCGTATTCACAAACAGTAAATGAATCGACTAAAAAGGGAAAGAAGTAGAAATTATTGCAAGAAATACAGGATCATTCGTATGCTACGTAGTACCTAGGTACTAAGTATGTATTTCACGCCGATCTTCTGTAGGGATGTGGTACCTTCCCTGGTGCGAGCTGGCCCAAGACTGCCGAAGCGTCGACTCTACATTAATAATTAATATTATACATAAAGTTAAAATATGTGTGTCTTTATTTTATTTGATAACTTGACTACCAATTCTGCTGCTCACTTCACGCTAATGCAGCAGTATATAACTAGATATATAATATGTCCTAGACTCCTAGACCTTATACCTAATTAATATTAAAAATGCAAAAGTAACTGACTCTTCTACACGCTTAGACCATAGTTTGAGACATGAGAGAGCATGGGATAAAATCCCGAAAATGGGAACTAGGTATGCTGGTTCTGTTCTACACGGTTTCTGGTTGCTACACGGCGGAAAGCTAATACCTACTTACAGTTTAGATAATTTAAAGGTACATAATATACAGTAATCTAGCTAAGTAGGTATAATACACGTGTATAGAACACATAATGAGATATACAAAAATATGTGTCAGCTGATGGCTGATATAGTGATAAATAATTTCCGTTTCTTTCGTTGGTGGCTATCCTATTGTTAATATTGACATATACAACAGTAGTGGTCAGAGTATGTGTTGCAGACTAGGTATGTGTTGCATCTATCTGTGTACTAAATCCATACTAATATTATAAATGCGAAAGTAACTCTGTCTGTCTGTCTGTCTGTTACTCAATCACGCCTTAACTACTGAACCAATTTGCATGAAATTTGGTATGGAGATATTTTGATACCCGAGAAATGACATAGGCTACCTTTTATTGCGAAATATGTACCACGGGCGAAGCCGGGGCGGACCACTAGTAGTCTATCTAAGGTATGTGGGAATATCTATCACTATGTTCAACTCAATCGTAATCAAAATCTGACGGAACATGCTAACCTTGTATTAGATAGCAAATGAGCTACCAAAACCTACCCATTTTGCCTCTGAGTGAGTGAATGATATTATTAAGGTACTACCTACGGACCTACCTATTTATCTTAGTTATAGATAAATGTTACTCTTTCACGGAAATACTACTGAACCGATTACAATGAAATTTAGTATACTTATAGAGGGTAACTTGGATTAACACATAGGATAGGTTTTATCACGGAAATCCCACAGGAACGGGATCTGTGCGGCGCGGCAGAAAGCTAGTCTTTGGTAAGGTAAGTCCAATTTATGTACCTTAGTATATTTAGTATACTATTATTATACTATGCTATACATAATGTACCTACGTGTGTTAGAACTACGATTATATTTATTTATTTATCAATTCTTTATTGCACTTAAAGATAATAAAAAAAGAAATACAGACACTTAAATATAGCTTAAACTAAGTATACCTACTCAGTAAAGACCAAAATTTTTTACGTAGGTAGGTACCTAATTCAAAGAAAAACCAAACCTATATTTTTATTCACCCAACGCGAAAAGCTAGTTCAAGAATGAACTTCTACAAAATATTAAACAACTTTTAATCTTAAAAACGCGGCAACTCAAAACTCAAAAGCGGCCATTATAAACACAATTTCAAATTTCGAATTCAGTTTTTTCACCTCGAGTTCTAACGGTGTAGGGCCTTTGTGTCGGCGAGGACATTTTTTGTCAACGAACGCAAATTTTATAGAAATTTTGTCGGCATTCTTCATGGGATCAAAGATTGACCGACATGCCGAAAGGATGCAGGGTGTAAATAATAAAAGTTTATAATTAACAAGAAAAGATTTTCGGCTTTCTCTTTGAATATGAGTTTTTAAGATAAACTTAAGTAAGCTGTTCTAAATTCGATAGAATGTGAAAAAAATGTTTATATCTTGCAAGTCTCCGACTCTACATAATATTATTATTATCAATTCAACAATCTATAGTATAGATCTATACCTACTATTATTATAAAGCTGTAGAGTTTGTTTGTTTGTTTGCACGCGCTAATCTCAGGAACTACTGGTCCGATTTGAAAAAATATTTCGGTGTTATATAGCCAATTTTATCGAGGAAGGCTCTAGGCTATATGCAGGCATCACGCTAAGACCAACAGGAGCTGAGTAGGTAATTGGGTGAAACCGCGGAGCACAGCTAGTCTAGGTAATCTCAAATCTGTATAGGTAAGTATACAGATTTATCAATTATAGGTAAGTATTTTAGATTACGTCTACAACATAATAATATTCAGGTACCTAAATATAAACGATTTTTAAACGTCGAATAAATGGATCAATTTATGAATTTAGGTGCGCCATACACACAATATGAGTCATTCTAGCATTATAGAAATTTCTGTATCTAAACTTCGACATAACAATCTTATATAATTATAAAATAGGCATGACGACAGTATCCATAAATGATCGAATTAGTGTTTTTAAGGGAAAATGTATAATAAATAAATTAAAAATAGTGACTTAGAAATATTAAAAACATTAAGATTAATGAGATTTATCAATAAAATAAAACATTGAAATTCTGCAGTCGGCCATATTGACTGAAACACGCGTGACGTCACGTCTTTGTAAACAACTTCGCGTCAGGTGTATTTTGTTGTTATGAAATATGAATATGTTAAGAATACGCATTTTTATTTATTTTATATTTTTTCACGTATGCTTTATCGACTCAGAACAGAAATATAATTGCGAATTCACGAATATGTGGTTCGGGTTTCTCTGCGTCAAATTTATACAATCACTAGATTTCCGCCCGCGGCTTCGCCCGCGTTTTCAAAGGAAAACCCGCATAGTTCCCGTTCCCGTGGGATTTCCGGGATAAAACCTATCCTATGTGTTAATCCAAGTTACCCTCTATATGTGTGCTAAATTTCATTGTAATCGGTTCAGTAGTTTTTACGTGAAAGAGTAACAAACATCCATACATCCATACATCCATACATCTTGACATCCATACAAACTTTCGCCTTTATAATAGTAGTATTATTCCTTTTATATTATTTTCTCGCTTTAAACAATTACTAACACTTTTTTTGGGTATTATTTTTATGTAGATTCACATTGCAATACTGCACACCACTTATAAACTTTGAAATTAGATTCTATAACACTTAATAATTAAATATTATTACGTATTTACGTAAAAGTGACGTCACGCCTACGCCATGACACCTGTGAGCTGTTTTGGCACAGTTAATAAATATTTATTGAAAAAATGGCTTTTATCTTCGTTAAATTTAAGTATATTAGCGAAATATAGGGTTTTTCTTGTTTAATAAACGTATACACACATTATGGAAGAGGTTTTGAAAATCTTTCGTCATGCCTATTCTCGTGTCACAATGTTAGTCTGCATACTCCTCCGAAACGGGTGGACCGATTCTCATGAAATTTTCTGTGCATATCGGGTAAGTCTGAGAATCGGCCAACATCTATTTTTCATATGTACCACGGGCGAAGCCGGGGCGGACCGCTAGTTTTTTTATATTATTTGGTTACATGAACTAAATATAACTATCACAATGGTCTATTACATTAAAGAAATACCAAGTTTGATTAAAACTTCTCTGAAAAATATCTTGCAATCAAAAATGTACACGAATTTCTGATCACTTCAAATTAGAACATAAATGAATGAATGAATGAATTCATTCATTCATCAAATTGGAACATAAAAATACAATTTATTTGTTTATTATAATTTCACTGCTGACTTTTTATCCTTGACTCTTATTTCAGTAAGTTAGTTTGATTAGAACCTATTTAGGTCATCCTATCTAGTTGGCTAAGCGTGAGACGTGAGACAATTCTGTAGGGACAAAAAAACACAAATTTAATTTGTATTCACGTTTTAACTATCGTATTGCTACAGCAATAAGGTTTAGAATCGCTTGACATTGCGGTTCAACAAATTGTAAAGTAATAGAATGTTAGCAAACTTACATACATTCATATAAAAACAATCGTATCTCAAGGCAATAGAGTGCAGAATCCCGTAGAAAAGCGTATATTTAAGATGGTAATTGTATAACGCTGCTAGTATTTTTTATAAGCAAATGTAGGTCTTATTCCCATGAGAAAAAGATCATTTTAATATGTACTCATCTATGTGATAAGAAATATATTTTTTCATTATAATACGGCCGGTATTTGAATGTTCAAAATCAAATTCCGAATCTAAGAAACACAATTACATTGCACTTCATACAACCCTTTTTGCTACTGTAATAAGGCTTACATTCGTATAAACGAATTACAATAGCAGTTGTATATCGGCAAGACTACAAATTTATATTTATTGTATTTGAAGCTCTATGTCTCTAGGAATAGAGTTGTTTTTATCATAACTCCGTAAAGTTTGTCGTCACGACGCGACGCTACAAAATTATTAATTATTTGTTTATCACCCTTATAACAAGTGGTTAAGTTACATTTTAGCTTATTGGATTGTTAGCATATTATGCTGTGTCGATAACGTCACGTACAATTTTAAATTAACGTTGTTTATGAGTCTTAAAACTTAGGAATAGAGTGTAAATTTGCTTGTTTGGTGAATTTAATAATTTTGTGGTTTGCATGACAGCGTTTATCCGTTATCGGAATACAACGGAATGCAACGGGACGGATGTACCGACTCAGATGTGAATTAAAAACATTTTATGAAGTCCTAGTAATATAGTATATTATGTTATGGATATCCTTTGGTGATGAAAATTAGCTTACGAAATATGTACTATGTATATGCCCGCTGTACACGGGTAGAGTAAACTGTAGAGTAGAGCGGTACTCTCTCCTACTTGCTAATAAACTAATGTCTAATGTAGACACCATTGGTAGAGTAGAGTACTAAAATTTGTAATCTCTGGTAGAGTAGGTACTGAGAACTGGTAGAGTAGTTAGTATGCTAGTTCACTCTACCCGTATACAACACTCAATATTGCTACAAATTTTGATAAAATTGTATTTAAAGCTGATGTCTTTCTATTAAAGAGATTAGAATATAAATATAAAACTACCTTTACTCATTTATTATAAGGAACAACTCATTTTTGCGGATGAAACCGCTGGACAGTGGATGAGTATACTAATATTATAAAGCCGAAGGGTTTGTTTGTTTGTTTGGACGTGCTAATCTCAGGAACTACTGATCCGATTTCAAAAATTCTTTCGGTGTTAGAAAGCCCATTTATCGAGGAAGGCTATAGGCTATATATCATCACGCTAAGACCAACAGGAGTGGAGTACTGCGGGTAAAACCGCAGGGCACAGCTAGTTATACATATTTGCAGTGTAGTAAATGCACAAATACTTACAAAAAGTAGCGATACGTTTACCTTTGCCATCGTATGAAACAGGATGTTGTTCATAATTTGATATTTCATGTCTTTTAGAGCCGAGAGGCCCTTTTCGATGTGTACCTATCTTAATTTGCATCTTATATTAGATTCATTAGATTATAACTGAAAAGCGTTTTACAGAGTGCCTGTTTTAAGGTATCGTTTATAATATTATGTATAAGTGTAAATTAAATTTCTCTAATGTACAATGGAAGATAGAAAATATATACTAGCCTAATTTTAAGCCTTGGAAGTAGGATTATAGTGGTGAATAGACTATGCCTATTGCCTCTTGAGTATGAGTCTATAGTAGAGTCGTAGTCGTAGTAGAATCTATGGTAGAGTCGCTATAGCAAACGTCTCTACAATGTTTTACTGTAAATTTCAATTTTCTAATTTAAATATTTCTGACTTTTTTATTCTAAAACAGTGTGAATTTTGAAACGGTCCGTTAATATACAAATTTTATTTAAATACCAAAATTCTAATTTCATCCGGTACTGCACATAAAATGGGTCTATGACAATGCTCTGCCCATAGAGCAGGTTCCTTTTCAAATTTATTGCCTGTCATTTTTTACATGTACCCGTGTGTGCACTTGCCAAACACTACGGGGGTTACGTTCTAGGGGTGGGCTTGAGAATTAATAGGGCTGCTACCGGTTTTAAAATTATTTATTTGCATGTTTTAATTGCAGAATAAATTCTGAAATCATTTAATAAGCTATTTGGGAGGACGACAGGTATACTTACGATACAACTAAATTGTTTTTCTTTAATTATGTTAAATATGAAAACTTATATTTATTATAATATAGGTACTCAGTAGTCAGTAGGTACTTCCACTTTATACATTGTTATTTCATTTTTTCGTCTGTGAAATGTAATGTCTTTGAAAGAATACATAACGCTACATAATACATTCACTGATACATACAGCCTGTCTAAGATCACGCTCGTTGTGAATAACTGAATACATAGTTCATAATAATTATAATAATACGGATATATAAATTCACACCATAAATCGCGTTTAAAATCGATTGAAAATATCCCTAATATCCAATTATTGTATTATACTAGCATAAAATAAAACAAGAAACTAATTAATCGTTCTTATTATTCAATAGATATTTCCATGTGGCAACCCTGACAAAATACCTATACACTATACTCATACGTCTACCGTCTGGCGCAGCGGGGCGTACTACACCACACATGTATAACTACACACACACAACATTACATATACTTGTGTATGTGGACTATACACATGTATGCGTGTACGTGTGTGCTGTGTGCATGTGTGCGTACTTTCATTTGTGCATTTCGTCTCTAGCGTTTTAACTTTCATTGGTATTTTGATCGATATTTAAATTGTTATTCAAGTGATTAATTAGTGCAAGTTTATATTATCTGTATGCTAAATTTGTAGAGGTACCTACTACCTACTTACTAGGTTTTATCTATACTAGTTTGTTTGTTTGAACGCGCTAATATCAGGAACTTATGGTCCTATTTGAAAAATTATTTCGGTGTTAGATAGCCTATTTATCGAGGAAGGCTTTAAGCTATATAATATTATCATCACGCTAAGACAAACAGGAGCGGATTCACGGGGGTGAAACCGCGGGGCGCAGCTAAAAAAAAACTTTATATGCTGATATAACCTAAATGTTGAATCATTGAGTATTGTTTATAGGCTAATTAGTAATTACGAATCCATAAAAGCTTATGACCGTTATCAGATAATTTCATATTAATCAGTCCAGTTTTTAAAAGAGTCACAAACCTATTTCATGGGAAGCTGATAAGACATTTCTGGTTATTTTTTTAAATTAAAAGTGGGTAAAATATAGAGTCATAAGACGTAATGGTTACACAGATATAAAAGTATAGAAAAATATCAGAATTTTATAGACAGAGTCGCGTGAACATAATGTATTTTTAAAACGAGTGTTAATAAATAATTCATAAAATTAAATCCAAGTTAGGAACTATACCGCTATACGTAATTATACTCCACCTTTTTAACATAATATCCAGGGTTCCGCCGTCCAAAAATTGAAAGAAATCAATAGTTTTGAATTATTTTTATTACTTTTGTGAATGTACCTAGTAAATATCGTGCTTTATGGGGTACACGGTGGATTCATGTCATCTGTTCCACTGATCGATTTTTTTAAATCACCCTCCGCCCAATTTCAACCCTTTTAGTTGTATTTTTCAATTTTCTGTGACAAAAGTAGACTGTAAATAATTTATGTCTATGGTAAATATCTTTAAAATTATTTTATGCGTTTTATTGTAAAATTTAAACAAAATAAACTGATTTATCGTTTTATTAAGAAGCAATTACGTATCATGGATTCCGAACGCCTGCAACTGAACAATTTTGTTCCACGAATTAGGCAAAATCTCACAGGACAGCAAATTCTTGTCTCCGTGCTAAAATCAGTGACACAGATGTGAAATGGATCAGCTGTCTTCCCCACGGGATTTTATTTACGAATTATTCCACAAGAGTTGCCATTTTAACAAAAACATCAAGATTTTTTTTTATTGGTAACATTTCATTACTTACCTACCGATCGATTCATACATAACTCATTAGTCATTAGTATAAAATTTAGTATTGGAAATGTTTCTTTACTTATATAAAGCAAATTGAAGAAAACCAAAAACACTAGAGTGTGAAGAACAAGACATACAGATATGTGACGTCAGAATTGGCTGAAATCCGGCGCTGGACAAGTTTGGCTGATCAGTTTTTGCTGATATGACTGAATTTTATATATCTACCAACAAGAGTATTTTTTTACCCTATACCAACACATGTTTATGTGTTATTGTGTCAATAAAGTTCATATTACATATTTTTTAACTCAAATATGGCAATAATGGAATATTTCCTGATAAGAAGTGAGTCAACAGTTAAAACATCGAGAATTTGAACTGGGTCAGTGCTAAATTTAAATGGTCATTTACAATTTATTGGTTCAATGTTATCTCATAAGTGTTGGCTAAATTAATGATTGAAATCATTTACATAAATGTCACAGCAATTAGGCAAATCTTTTTGTATAAGAATTGGATCATTTTATCTGGCCCAATTTGGAAGTTCTTTCGAATAAAACACCATAATGACGAAGTTGAAATATAATCATTATTAAAAAAATCAACTAACTAGAATCAAGAACTAATATCTTTTCTCAAGTTGATAACCATAGAGGAAAGAGCAAGATGTAGAGTCTAACACAGACTTTTTCAACGCAAAATCTTTTGGAAATAACTGTAAAATAAAGATAGAAAAAAAGTGTACAGAACCCACGACAAAATTAAATACAATCATTACCGAAATACTTATAGTAGATATGTAAATATAATTGCATGTTATATTTTTCTTAAGTGCTCTAGATAGGTAATTAAAAAAACAAATAGTAAATTGTATGGCATTTGTGTATAGTATACACTATACAGGATTAAAATTATAATATTAATTTGAATATAATTAGCAACATTAAAATGTGATGTATTCATGTGTTATGTAACTTTCCGAGTCTTGAAAATATGCATTATATTCAATACTAGCGGTCCGCCCCGGCTTCGCCCGTGGTACATATTTCGCAATAAAAGGTAGCCTATGTTCTTTCTCAGGGTCTAAAGATTATCTGTGCCAAATTTCATCAAAATCGGTCCAGTAGTTTATGCGTGAAAACCATACATACATACATACATACATACATACAAACTTTTCCTCTTTATAATATTAGTATAGACTAGCTGTGCCCCGCGTTTTCACCCGCATTGCTCCGCTCGTGCTGATCTTAGCGTGATGATATATAGCCTATAGCCTTCCTCGATAAATGGGCTATCTAAAAACGATAGAATTTTTGGAATCGAACCAGTAGTTCCTGAGATTAGCGCGTTGAAACAAACAAACTCTTCAGCTTTATTATATTAGTATAGATTTTGTGAAAAAAAAAAATGCCTGTTATATGTAAATTTCTCTCTCACAAAACTGGATAAATCAGTGTCTTTTAATATTTACTATTCCAGTGTTCTCCATTTAAACGATGGAGGAGGAACTTAATTTAATCAAAAGTTAGACTTTATTTACACTTGGCAATGTAAATAAAAACATGCAATTTATGTGTTAGTTGAATTAACATATAATCAAATTAGGTATGATATCAATTATTGTGAGTAATATAAAAATTACATCGTAACAATCTTACTAGATTAAATTTACTTAACTTACTAGATTAGTAAACATAATTTTATTCATAACAATTACTACAAACCATAGACACACTCCAACTAACTCAATTTGTCTTCTTCACTTAATAAAACAATAATGAAAGATAGTTAAGACAAAGCTATCATTCTTACACATCCTGTATACTTTATATTGTTTGTAATTAACTCATCAATTACGCTAATAGCTTAATTAAAGCCCTTTATTACATCAGTTAAACACTTTATTTAACGTTCATTACTTCATACAAGATGGATACCGAACCTACGTTGAACAATGTTCTGAAAAAACTTAACTCAATATATTTTGTTCTAGGCCTTTCATATGATAGTGTTAAATCTACGCGAAAAGAGAAACTGAAACAACGATTTATTTATATTTTGAACTTTTTCTGGCTTAATTCTGATGTACTAGGCGCTGTGTGCTGGTTCATAAATGGAGTTTTGAATGGAAAATCCTTTGTAGAACTCACGTATGTCGCTCCTTGCGTTACATTCAGCTTCTTTGCGAATATCAAAGCTTATACTTTAATACACTATGAAGCTTTTGTTAGCGAATTAATAAACTCACTGAGGTCGTTAGAAGAGATAGAAAATACAAGAGCAAGAACGAAGGAAAGAGATGACATTATTGGTAAAGATGTAAAATTCTTGAACGCAGTAATAAATGTATCGAATATTCTTAATTTTGGACTCATTATCACGTTCTTTATGAGTCCCTTAATTCTAATCGTTGTGAAGTATTTGAAGTCGAATCAGTGGGATCTTTTGCTCCCGTTTTTGATTATTTATCCTTTTGATTCTCATGACATAAGATATTGGCCGTTTGTGTACTTACATCAACTGTGGTCAGGTGAGCATTTTCTTTGATGGTAAATTTTAGTAAAACGCAAGAAAGATTTCTCAATAATGGTCGATGAAAGAGAAATATTTTTTTATGATATATCAGAAATATAGAGCCTCAATTTTAGGATACCCATTAGGGTTTCCGGAACCGGTCTCTTTTTTGAGAACCGGGAATTTCGGTACTTTACCTTAAAGGAACCGGGATTTCCCGGTTCTTTCGGTATTTTCGGGACTTGGGAGTTTTTTGTATTACTATAAAATTTTAAACAAGTGCTATGTGTATTAACTATTAACAACAAGTCAAAAGTAAACTTCAATCAAATATTCAAGTATTTTTATTGTAAATTCAAAGAATTTGTATGTCCATTCATCAAAAGACACACACGTGCATACAGGTGCAGTACATACAGGTACAGTACCGGGCCCGGGCGCCGTGCCGTGGCGCAGCAGCGGTGCTGCTGCGCGCTGTCCCCCCCGCGCTCAAACACACCACACACGTGCATATAGGTGCAGTACGTATGTACTGTGCAGTACATACAGGTACAGTACATACAGGTGCACGTACATACTGGTGCACGTACATGCTGGTGCACGTACATGCTGGTGCACGTACATGCTGGTGCACGTACATGCTGGTGCACGTACATGCTGGTGCACGTACATGCTGGTGCACGTACATGCTGGTGCACGTACATGCTGGTGCACGTACATGCTGGTGCACGTACATGCTGGTGCACGAACATGCTGGTGCACGTACATGCTGGTGCACGTACATGCTGGTGCACGTACATGCTGGTGCTCGTACATGCTGGTGCACGTACATGCTGGTGCACGTACATGCTGGTGCACGTACATGCTGGTGCACGTTCATGCTGGTGCACGTACATGCTGGTGCTCGTACATGCTGGTGCAGGTACATGCTGGTGCAGGTACATGCTGGTGCAGGTACATGCTGGTGCACGTACATGCTGGTGCAGGTACATGCTGGTGCAGGTACATGCTGGTGCAGGTACATGCTGGTGCACGTACATGCTGGTGCACGTACATGCTGGTGCACGTACATGCTGGTGCACGTACATGCTGGTGCACGTACATGCTGGTGCACGTACATACAGGTGCACGTACATACAAGTGCACGTACATACAGGTGCACGTACATGCAGGTGCACGTACATGCTGGTGCACGTACATGCTGGTGCACGTACATACAGGTGCACGTACATACAAGTGCACGTACATACAGGTGCACGTACATACAAGTGCACGTACATGCAGGTGCACGTACATGCTGGTGCACGTACATGCTGGTGCACGTACATACTGGTGCCAGGTGCACGTACATACAGGTGCACGTACATACTGGTGCCAGGTGCACGTACATACAGGTGCACGTACATACTGGTGCACGTACATACAGGTGTACGTACATACAGGTGCACGTACATACAGGTGCACGTACATACTGGTGCCAGGTGCACGTACATACTGGTGCCAGGTGCACGTACATACAGGTGCACGTACATACACTACCCATCATCTAATTTTATATGACCGTATTCAGAATTCTCCGTATCTTAGCTCTATTTTTTACCTTCATTATTTAGCGTATTAGCGTTAATACTTAATATCATAAAAATTAATCGAATCTAAAATATCTATTAATTTCTTGCAGAGTCCATAGTAGTCTTAAACATTTGCAGCACAGATTATCTTCTGTACATTTGTTGTATGTTCATACGAATACAATTCCGTCTCTTACAATACAATTTTAAAAGAATTATGGAAGATAATAATGTTCGTTTCAACAATGAAGCATTTATAAGAGAGTTTGTAGAACTCGTGAAATGGCATCAGGAATTAATACGGTATGATTTATTTGAATTTGCTAATTAATCCTAATAATATTATAAATGTCAAATTTGTATGTATGTTACTCATTCACGCAAAAACTGCTGAATACATTTTTATGAAATTTGGTACACACATAGAAGGAAACTTGGATTAACACATAGGATAGTTTCAAACTAGATTTATGCCCACAGCTTCGCCCGCGTTTTCAAAAACTTGCATGGTTCCTGTGGGATTTCCGGGATAAAAAGTAGCATAATTTGTCTTATTCTGGGTCTACAGCTACCTAAAGTTAAAAAGTTTAAAATATGTATTATAAAAAAAATGTTAAAAATATGACCTCTGTGAATACATTAATAATTGAACTTGTTGTTGTAATTTTAATTTAGGTAAATTTATATAAAGCGTACGTAAATCTATACATTCTTTTGACTGCCATTATTTCCATACTAATATTATAAATGCGAAAGTAACTCTGTCTGTCTGTCTGTTACTCAATCACGTCTAAACTCTAAACTACTGAACCAATTTTCATGAAATTTGGTATAGAGATATTTTGATACCCGAGAAAGGACAAAGGCTACTTTTTATCCCGGGAAAATGACGCAATCTCGGAAATCCCACGGGAACGGGAACTGTGCGGGTTTTTCTTGACTGCGCGGGCGAAGCCGCGGGCGGAAACCTAGTTTTTATATATTTTAAGAAGACCTTTGACTATTTACGATTAAGTATATACTAAATTAATGAATTTTAATTTGTCAAAAATAAATAAAATAAAAGACCTAACTAGTTTGATTTTACGCGATAACAAAAAAAAAGTTCGAACACGGTGAAAATTTACATTTTTAATCCGTTAAAACCATGAAAACCTATGTACTTGGTATTAACTGATCTTTCTTTGTAGAACATATAATAATAATATTATAATGTGATTTGTAATAAACAGGTTATCAGCAATATTGGAGAAAGTGTACGCAAAGTCGACTCTATTCAATTTTGTGGCCAGCTCCATTCTTTTGTGTCTCACTGGATTCAATGTTATGGTAATTGATATTATTTTAATATCCCTAGAGATATAAGGTAATGTTAATTAAAATGTATACTTTTTTTGTATATTTAGGATATGTTGGTTAAGGAGGTACCTATTTCAAGGGGTGCTGCAATAATTTCTAATATGTATACATTTACATAATACATACATAATATTATGTTTTACAATAAAAGTGCACAGAGCACCTGATAGAAATTCGAAATATCCTACTACTATTATAAAGGCGAAAGTTTGTATGTATAGATGTTTGTTACTCTTTCACGTAAAAACTACTGAACCGATTACAATGAAATTTAGTACACACATAGAAGGTAACTTGGATTAACACTTAGGATAGGTTTTATCCCGGAAATCCCATGGGAACGGGAATTATGCGGGTTTTTCTTAGAAAATGCGGGCGAAGCCGCGGGCGGAAAGCTAGTGGTTTATAAAGTGAGCATTCATATTTTTATGTAACAGGGCATTAGTATTATCATGGACTAATAAATTCATCTAGGTTATATTTGTCTATGGTATTATTAAATTTTTAGATATAGGCATGGTACCTAAATACTAAACACTGTTTGATTGACGATTGTTCACCCTAGTGTTCACGGTAAATATTTCAAAAATATATACTTACCTTGTACTTGTAATTTACCTTACTTGATTACTTCCAGAAATGTATGGGATAGGACGTAATAAATTATTTATTTATTTATTCTTTACCATTCTCATTTCACTCTAGTATTACCTAATATGTAGATATTTTCTTTAATTTTCTTAACCAATGTTTTTACAGGCCATGGAAGATAAGACTCTGGCGTGCACTTTTCTGGTGTTCCTGTCAGCGAGCTTGCTGCAAATATTCTTCGTGTGTTTCTTCGGGGATTTGCTTATGAAATCTGTACGGTTTTTTTCTATTGTTGTATATCAAGATAATTATTAAGGAAAGCAGTTAGAAGCTAAATTCGATTTATCGTCGAAAAATAACATTTATTTTTATTTAAATAGTTAAGACCTTATTATCATATCACATGCAGAGGAAGAACCTAACGAGGAAGACATAAAAATACAATGTGAAATAAATGAAAAAGTCAATTGTAAAAAAATATCCTATAAAAAAATTCAGTATGGAAATACAATTTTACATTAATTTTGGAAAAAAAATATACTAGTACCTAAATGGAATTACGAGATAGCAAATGCGACACTGTATACCTAATATAGGTAATTTACTATGTTTGATTTTAAACGTCGCAAATAATTAATACTTTTGTTTTCCATAGAGTACAGATGTCAGCTATGCAATATATGAGAGCAAGTGGTACCTGGCTAATTCATCGGCTGAAAAAAATTTACACATCGTACAAACAAGGTTGGGTTTTAATTAAAGTATTTATATAAAAACCCTCCCCAAAAGTGCAAAATCATATTATAACCTAACCTCTAACAAATCGTCACCTATAAATTTCATACATCTCTCTTATTATGCATGTATGGTATGAATGAACTGGGGGAGGGGTTGCTATGCCGTCTTAAAGCAGCACTAATTCCAGTATGAACTAGTGAAGGTGCTAGTCAAGATAACCTTGTATTTTACCGCATTAGAATTATTGCTTTAAGACGTCATAGCAACCCCTGAAAGCCTATAAAGTATCTTTAAATAATTTCCTAACAATAAAAGACTTTTCTTTATAATTTATTTTGTTACAGAGCTCAGAAGCCTTGCAAGTTAACGGCGTTTGGTTTTGCTGACGTCAATTTAAGAGCTTTTATGAGCGTAAGTCTATTTCAGGAGATTTTAAAGTTCATTGCGAAATTTCGCAATAATAAGTTATTCGTGGAAGATTTATTTCTTAGATTTTTATCAACTGGTACATTATATGATTATATAGAGACTATATTATACATATTATATAGTTTAGATGTATGTAAATATTTATGTTATAAGTAGGTTACATGGTGGAATTTTCTAATGCTACCTGGAGTTCTTTCGTCTTTTCCTGGAGGAAAGTAGATACTGTAGATTAGAGAAATTTACATTTTAAACTTAGAAAACTGCATTTAAGATTTCTGAAAATTTGCTTTCCACGCCCGGGAATCGATCGCATAAATCTGTTAAAATTACAAATTACAAATATGGGTACTGAATGTTAAATTATTTTCTTTTTTTTTCAGATTTTAAGCACAGCCTGGTCGTATTTTGCTCTACTGAAGACACTATACAATCCAAATAAAGCTTAAACTTTAATTTATTTTTAACTACGTTTCCGCCCTCGACTTCGCCCGCTTAGTCAAAGAAAAACCCGCATAGTTCCCGTTCCCGTGGGATTTCCAGGATTGCGTCATTTTCCCGGGATAAAAAGTAGCCTATGTCCTTTCTCGGGTATCAAAATATCTCCATACCAAATTTCATGAAAATTTGGCTCAGTAGTTTAGGCGTGATTGAGTAACAGACAGACAGACAGAGTTACTTTCGCATTTATAATATTAAGTATGGATAGTATGGATTGTTAAGAATAAGAATATATTTTATTATAGACTTAGATTATAGGCATTACGTATAGGTATTAGTTTAAATGCTTTGTTCAACACTGTTTTAGTCTTAGGTTTAAGTCAATAAAATAATTTTGCACATTACATAATACATACTTTTATTTCATACCGACGCGGACGCGACTTGTGTTTTAAAATAACTTACAGAATAATAATAAATTACATTAAGCAAATGTAATGTAGAGTAAATTAATTAGTTATTGGTAACTTTAGTACCTACCTACTACGTAAAGCAAGATGTAAAATTGGTTCACAATAGAAGAATCAAAACACAGAAATACGCAAATTACCTGCAAATACTCCAACTACGTATCAAAACAACAACAATATTTTGACATATTCACCGAACGAACTAGAAAAATTTGAATATCGACAATCCGTTTCTTTTTAAATCGTTCGGAAATAAATCAGCCAGTCGTTTTTTCGGTTTCGGTGGTCCGCTTATCCGGGCGTTGGCGGTTCTTTTTCTTTTACACGGTGCAACAAGTTGGATGTTGTATGATTCTATTTATCTGGTTTTATTTATCGTTTTTTGCAACAGCAACACTGAAGCGTATTTTACACGGTTTTGTAGTAGCGGTGTGTGGTTAATTTGCAATAGAATTATAGGTTATGTCAATGATTTTTAGAGAGTTTTATTATGACATACATACCTATAAAATTTTAATAATAAAATATTTAACTACTACTTATTACTATTCTGAACATAGAATGTATTGAAATTCAGTCACTTTTGAGTAAAATTCTATGATAAATACTAAATAGGTACGAACTTTCCTGAAGCCTGAAGACAATTTATTTATAAGTAGAGCTGATTATCGTTTTACAGATCCAACCTTTCTGTATCTTAAACTTACTGAAGAGTAGAAATTTCCGCCTCCGAACTATTTTTAGCTCTATAATAAGAGAGCAGTACCAAAATAGCAAAAATTAGGACTATAAGAATTAGAGAATTACAATATCAAATAGAGCGCAATTTTAAACCTGAAAACGATATCCGAGAAGTATGCCGGTAAACGTGCAGCCTGTCTTATCACTTAGGGGTATGAAAAATAGATATTGGCCGATTCACAGACCTACCCGATATGCGCACAAAATTTCATGAGAATCGGTCAAGCCGTTTCGGAGGAGTTTAACTTCAAACACCACACACATGTGTATTTTATATACTTACTTATATTACTTTAGTGGAGAATACTCAATAAATTCTTAGAAACCTAATAAACATAACCGTATAAATAATGTTGAACATATTAATAATTCAAACTTCAAGAAACATCTAGAACCGCTTACAGAATATAAAAGCGAGAATCATTTTTTATCTGTGTCAGTAGATAGTAGTGACTATCGTCCCCACAATAAAACCACAGTGTCTCGAAGCAACAAGTGATACAGGGGTGTGAGGGATGTTCAACTGCTACCCTTGAGTTTTGGAGTCAGCGTAAAATATTTTTTTGACTAGTCTTAGAAAGATAAATATACTTCGTAAAGATTAACATATTTATGGAGTTTACAAAAGTATGATACTGTATACAAAAGAACAAGAAGACTGATTGCTATTAAAACTATCTACATCTGGGTATTGTGAAAGCCGAATTCAGATGTAAGTATTATGGGCAGAGACATAGGAAGTACTTAGTGCCAAAACTGTTTAATAGAATCCCAATGAAAATTAAGGAAAGTGATAGGAAGGATGGAATTATTAGGAAGGAATTAAGAAGATATTTTTTAAATGCATTTGAGAGTGAGTTGATGTGTTGATGATCTGTGGCCGTTGAAATGTAACATTGTTAGCTGTTAGAATATCAAAGTGTTAAATTAAATTGTAGTGTTTTATAAGTAAAATGGAAGTACATATTTTGTAAAATGGAGCTACATCTGCCAACAAACTGTTTTACAGTTTGGCAGAGTATTGTGATAATATGTATATGTGTCTTTGGTTCTGAAATAAATAAATAAATAAATAAATAAATAAAATATAAAATGTTTTATCTAAAAAGTTTTTTTTATTAGAATACAATTTACAACCATGCTTAACCTAAGTAGATACTTAATCAATTTCTATTTTGTTCTAATAAAATCGCCATCAATCTTTCCGCTCGAAATATTTATGTCAAGTTTGTTTTAATTCGCTTTGTTTCACGCTCTGTAAGGTCGTAACATGGTGATTTATCATAAAATAATTAATAAAAATAGTTACCTTGTTTTATTGTTTTTTTTATTTGGTTGTTTATTATGATAGATCATAGAAGTGCACCATTTTCGACTTCGATTTCAGGAGAGAAAAATTAATATTTGTTTAAATGTACCTATTTGTTTTTGTTCTACTACCATCGTTCTCACTTTACAACAAAGTAAGTCCATATTATAAAATAATGTCACTGAAAATGAAAGACACAGTTGAACATCCCAACAAGATTCATGACAGAGGCGGCAAAACAAAAACTGGCATTTTCGCACGTCGCCCGTGTTTCGGGAAAGCGCGGGAAAGCGTTTAACGTCACTTGTTCTAAATTCGTTTTGTACCTTTTAGAGGCAAAGGCTTCAAACTATACAGCCGCATTTGAACAATTTTTAAAAAGAGATTCTATTCGTATTTTGTTTGAAGCACAAATGTTTTATATAGGTTTTATAGTGATATATTTACATGCAAATTCGTGGCATAGGTACCTAAATAGTAAATACTGTTAAGACGTTCATTAACACTTTCAGGTAAGTACAAAATTTGCATTTCTAAGTTAGATCGAAATTATAACAGGCCACATTATTATTAGATAATGTAAGAAATTCGTATTATAGTTTTTAAGTTACAGATTTTCTATATGAGTTACGTTTAGGAACTAGAATAGCATCGTATAAAGATTCAACAATCGAAATTTTATGCAAGAAAATTATAAAAGGTAATAAAAACTTAGCAGGAACGCAAATAATCAGTGCATAATTATATAGAATTGATAAATCTCTTTCTTTTTATGAACTTCAGTCTATACGTATTCTTGTATAGTATGACTTCATGACGTGTTCTTAGAATAGAGAAGCCTCGAAGCAGAACGTAACACTATACAGATGTCACTAAAAGGAACTGCCATTCACGATTCATTGATGATTTTTTTTGTTACTATTATGCTTTGACAGCTATCCGTTGAAATTGACGTGTTAGTGATATTTGGTCAAGTAAGGAATTTTATTGGAAGCAAAATAATCGTAGGGCGCTTTATTATGAGACACTTGAATAAAAACATAATATGTATTAAATATGGAGGTAATTTTTAACAGTCAAGGGATGGTTTTGAGTTCCTAAACGTTGTACAACTTACAACCAGCATAAATATAATTAGGTAGGTACGACATATTGTTTTGTATTACGGTACATACGGTAGATTACGGTAGATATACATATTGCAATTTAAGTTACCTTTAGTACGAGCGTTAGGCCGCATCATTAATTTCAAGTGTGAATCTAAAAAAATAATAAAACTGCAACTTACGTTCTACATATTGACAAACTATTATTTGGAGATAGGTAGTAGGTACCTAGAACTATACGACAAAAATTGGAAAGTCGAGACATTTTTTTCGCGACGTTATAACCCCCATCGACTACACCGAACAGTAGTCAAGCCCATATTGCCATATGAACACACATACTTAAATAACACTAAATTGCAAATTCAGAGAAATTTTGAGGCGTTTCAAAATTACCGACTATCTATACAATAACATACAGCAGGTAGAAAATATATTTCACATCGCCCGCGTCGACCCAAAAAGGGTCTTTTCCAAGAATCTTGCTCCCACGTTCTTTTATAATAGACCCTTTGTATTTTTTTCATATAATTCTAGTTTATTTAATCCAAGTTTGAGCGAGTACGGAAAATAAAATGTACGAGAAATTTCTTTGTCGTATTTTTTTTTCGGTTTCGCGGAACGCGTTGGCCAGGATTGCGTACCGCCAAATTGGAAATATTAAATAATTGTCGATAATTTTCGTGTTGCCAGGTCAAATATGAAGAACAAAATAAATCCGGATATTTTATTATTCTTTCTTCAGTACATAACGAGCGAAGCTTACAGTAACATAGAAATCAAAGATCCGAAATAAGTACCTAACTGTACTGTACAATGGAAGCAACTGAACTAAACAATATGTTTTTGAAACACATATCTAGATATTAAATAAAATATATTACTTGAAAGTGTACCTACTGTATAATTCATTTCGAAACCTAATATAAGTTAGAGCTGTCTCTCTCCAAGCGCTTGTACTTGATAAGGACAAGAACAGATACCATCTGAAAAGTCTAAACAAAAAGTCGAATTTTGATGTTTCACTTTCGCCACGCGCTCTATAACTTATATATATACTTAGTGCAGAAGTACCTAGCAGGTTGTAAAATAAAATGGGTACAAAAATGGACAATACAATCTCCCGGCGGCCGGCAACATCCAGAATCTGCAAGCTTTTCTGAGTTCAAAACTACGGTATTTATAAAACGTGGTCCTCACATTTTGCATACTCAAGTCACAATATTGTAAAGTCCATACAGCGCCTCCTCTATTGTGCGAAGTAGCATTCTCTCGAGCACTAACTAATAATAATAATACTGTGGCGCCTACCGTGTCAATATAATAAGTATAAGTAGGCACGTTTATTGGCACGGAAGGTCGTGATGGACATTGCGTGCTATGAAAGATATTAAAATCTATCTGTTGCATCATTCGAATTTTTGTAAAAACTTAGTATCAGGTCTTGGGGTATATTTCAAATTATAAGATACCTACATACATATTATTAAGTTATTATGTTACCTTTTATTATTGTGAGGATATTTGAAAAAGTTTAAATCTGAGGTTTAAATATAATATTTGATTAAAACACATAAAATGAGAGATGATTTACCTACCTGCAACTATGTAATAGATATTATGAAAACTTACCATATATTAAGAACAAAAAATATATACCTACTTACCGGCCAAATTGAGAACCTCCTCCTTTTTGTTTGAAGTCAGTTAATAAGTTACATTTTTAAGTATTAAGTAAATAGACTTTTTATTTTAATTCTTCTCGATCTGCCATGTTAATTAACGTCCCTACTTCCTATGTGATTCAATCATGAATATAAACGTCAATGACCTTTTTGTGTCAAACGTCATTTAAAAAATACGATTTTCTCATTTTTCTTAAGAAATTATCGACAGCGCCCCCTCGTGAGTAAAAAATTGTAGCGCGTATCGATGCCGATGCAAAGAAGGGTTATAACAGGTATCTCAGTATTACAGCTATAGTGGCATAGCTGTTGATGTATTAAAAATGAAATCTTTTATTTCTTTAATGTTACTATTGTGTGTTACTTATAATACAGAATTATTACAGAAAGTAGGTACGAGTCGAGTCGCGAGAGTGGTCATCACTTAAATTATAATGATATTATAATATTTTTTTAACAATATCTGTTTATTGTTATTACTAATTCAAGTAAACTGTAAGTTAATATGCATAATATGGAATATAAAAGGGTGGTAATATTAATAATTTAATAATAGGTACTGAGCCAGATGTCATATAAAAATGTAGGTATTTGGTATTGAACTTACCTATATAATATGAAGTAAAAACAATAACAATAAAATAAAAATCGTATTTAATACAATTCTCGTTTTAAGTATCTGATAAGTGATAACATTACTTACCTAACTAAATGTCAAGGTGACGACTTTAATCAACTTTCACCAATAAAATATTTGAAAATTATTGTTAATTATTAAAATCGATAATATTAATTAATATTATTATGTAGATAATTAATAATTATATTTAAATTCTGTAAGAAAAGTGGATTAAATTTCAAAAATATACGTTTATTGGCTTCGCATTGGGCATTGAATAAACGAGCATGAAAATATGTGCTTGTTTACTTTGTTTTGACTGAATTAAGTATTAACGATTTACGAAAATTTTAAAAAAGTTTAGTATTGCTGTTAAAAAAATGAGTGCAATTTCACTATATTTTATCTGTAAATGTCGGTAAAACAGAATCTAAGGTAAGTGGCGCCAGCAGTCAGCACTGTTTTACCGACGTATCCGAATGTATCTGTCATGGCGAAGTGTTGCACGATTATGTGTACAATAAAACAAAAATAATGGTTTATATACGAAATAAATCAACTAGATGTGATAAAAACTATTGTGTACCATCACAGATATTATGATCAATGTGTAATTATTATTATAAATAGTCAGTGAGTTTAAAATGGACAAGAAAAATGCAATTCGGAGAGGGAAACGACCCTCCAAAGTGCTTGAAGAAAATTATTGGGATTGCAGCGTTTGTACATATAGAAATAACGCAGAAGCCTTTAAATGTTCAATGTGTGATGTTAGAAAAGGTATTTATATCATCCAATATGCTATTACTTTTACGGAATTCATGTAAATATAGGTCAAACTGTCAACATTTTTAAAGGTGAGCACGATACTATGGTAATAAACAATAATAATGCATGCATACGTGATAATTTGCATTACTTATCAGAATAAATTCGAGTTTAACCTTCACATGTGTCTAGACAAATACAAAATTCGGCGGTATCGATCAGTTTACCTAGGTCGTTAACATGTCTAGACTGAACCAAACTAATCAATATCTTTTGAATTTGAGTAGCCACATGAACAAATCTTAGCGTTGCAATTCTAAAACTGGACATTATTACAATTTTACTGTTTCAATAAACAAAACATTATCAAAAAGAATAAAGTAAATTGGTTTCCTTACATTATACATGCTTTGTTTAAGTTTTTGTTATATTTGTAAATTGCTGAAATACTTTACTCATTCATATAGCAGAGAAGAAATTAAAGTTCACTCAAATATCAACTCCTGTTTCAATGATACCTATACTTAATACCCTTTTGTATGTAAATCTGTTACCTTGTAATATCTTCCAACTTCTTATATTATTTTATTTAGTTCTTGTTATATCTATTATCCTAAAAGCATCCTTTTTAATGATCTAAATCTTAATATATATAAATCTCGAGTCACAATGTTTGTCCTCAATGGACTCCTAAACCACTTAACCGATTATAATAAAATTCGCACACAATGTGCAGTTCGATCCAACTTGAGAGATAGGATAGGTTTTATCCCGGAAATCCCACGGGAAAGGGAACTATCCGGGGTTTTCTCTGAAAACGCAGGCGAAGCCGCGGGTGGAAAGCTAGTAACATTATATAGGAACAGCTGAAGTCTGAACTCCTTTACGAGGTTATTGAACCAGTCTTTGACCTTTTTGTGTTGCCAGCTTTAGGAACAAAATTTAATATTCTCTTACTAACAAAGTTTGATAGGAAAAGTAATTTCCAATTAGGTATTGCTAATGAAATTTAATATTTTTATTTTTACTAATAAATAAAATTCGAATTCAATCTAAGTTTTCCTTCCTCAATTATGTTTGGCGTAATGTTCAATTGTAAATCTGTTTACTTAAGTAATTAATTACATAAGACTATATATTTTTTTATTGAAGCGGCTGAGAATCTGAAGTTGGTAAATTTAGACAGGACTTGAAAATGTATTTATTGTTAACTATGTGAGCGACTTCATTTGCATCAAAATAAAATATATATTTTATGCTTATCCCGATTATTATCTTATATCTATATCTGTGCCAACTTTCATATAGCTCTGACTAGGTTATTTTAAATGTAAGAATATAGATGGAAACAAATATCAATATTACATACTAGGATATGAGTTTGAATGCCTTCCAATTTTCATGTAAAAAGAAACTGATGTGTTAATCTTTGTATACTGTATTTCATTGACAACTTTTTCTTACTTACTGGAGTGGTGCAAAAACTATGAGTCTTAGCCTCGGACAATAAGACTATCCTAGGCCACCTCTTGCCACTTTTAGATCTGGAGGGTGCGCAGGTATAGACAACTCAAGCTAATATATTGTGATATAATGTCAGGCTTACTTTCAGTGTTTAAAATAAAATATAAAAAATTCGAACAGTTTTTATTTATTTATGCTTTAATGCTCTGATTAAATTACAAATTTAGACGTAACCTAGGATACATTGTAAGAAACGGCAGCCTTATCACTAAATAGCGATTTTTTCCAGACAATCAGTTGTACAGAGAGTTATTATCTTTATTTCTAGTAAATGGTATTACAGTTTGTTAACTATTTTAAACTATTTATAAGGATCAGAAAAAAATATATGTACTTTCAGTTAATAAAACTGTCATTCCAGTTGTGGAAATTACATCTATTTTTATAATGAAAATCATATTTTCTCTCTACTATCATATTTTCCAATTGGTACCTTATATTAGCACTGTATACAATGTGTACATAATATACCTGGCGGGTCACCATGACGTTTTAAAGCAGTATTAATTCCAGTATGAAATAACAGAGCTGTATACTTATATAGTGTATAGATTGTTTAGTGCCATCACTTTTATACTGGAAGCTGCTGAAACTCTTCAATGGCTGTCATAGATTGTTTATATGTAGAAGATGACTTTAGTTTCCAATTGTTACTCTTTCAAGAGTCAATCAATATTACTAGTCAGCAAAATAAATATCATAGAAGCGGATAACTAACTATGTTGCCTTTGGAGAATCTAATAGATTTTTCATCCTCTGTATATTATGTAGATTGTATGCAATAAATTTTATTCATAGGTTAGCTTATCCCTGTATATGTAGTTTGTAGATTGTATGCAATACATTGAATTCAGGCATTAATTTGTTAATTGACCACATCTGCCTACATTTCTGTCTTCTTAGTCAGATGTAGCACGCAAGTAAAGCCCTGGGATTTTTATTTTGCACTCTTATTTAGATCTTCCGTCCCATATATGTATATCTTTTCTTGTAGTTTAGTTTTTTCTTTGTAGTGTATTATTGGTTATATTAAATTTATACAATAATTCTGACTATCACATGGATGAATTATTGTAGGAAATATGCAGTCGAGCTCTTTTCGCGTATTTCAGTACGCCATAATATCTCTTGTAAACATATCATGACCTAAATGTGAGTTCTTTGATCACACAATATACATTATTGCGTCGTTATGTGGCTAAAACCGCTAAATACTAGAAATTCTGCCTTTTGAATACCATAATGTAAGGAAAATCATGCCTTGATAATCCTGTACGAAATATATAATTTACTTCTATTCTATGCTAGTGCTGTCACAGTGTTGGATGTTTACTATTTTTACATAGGTTCGACAAAATATGCCTAATTGGATAGTGGAAAAGCAAAAATATTTAAAATAGATTTTACATAGTCTGGTCATCTGGTGTATAGGGGCCCTTTCCATCTATTTACCATGTAAGCAAAGTCGCTAGAGAACGTAGTAGGTGGTATATGTGGGAAAAAATGGTGATTTACAAAATCCATATATATAATTTTCTTCTAAATTTATGTAATTTATGTTAAATTATAGATGAAGATGGCCATTGGTATTCAGAGATAGGGTCGCCTCCGCATTCCGACGTTCGCGTAACTGGGTCACGATAAGCGTGTCCCGTTTGATAAATTTCTAGAAACTAGGTACCTTATAGTGCTATAATATTGCTATAGTATGTGCCAGTTATGTAACTTGAAAGTTCTCTGGTAAAGGTTTTGAGGAGCTTTACTCTAGATCGTTGAAGTCTAGTTTTTTCAACAATTAGGGGATCATAGTAATATCGTAAATGATAGGAACAAAGAGTGGAATTATAGTTTCGGGTAATCTATAAGGTTCGGACCTGATGTTAAATTTAATTTTAATGTTAATTTTCCCATTCCTTGGGACTTTAGTCATGGTATTTCGGATAATAGGTCGATAAGATATTGTGACGTTAAAAGACATAAGAGAATAAGCTCGGGCTCAGA
This sequence comes from Colias eurytheme, assembly GCF_061535395.1. Lineage (NCBI taxonomy): Eukaryota > Metazoa > Arthropoda > Insecta > Lepidoptera > Pieridae > Colias > Colias eurytheme. The sequence continues at coordinate 2,486,558 of NC_143001.1, forward strand.
GTCTTTTAACGTGCTGACCAGAAAGAGGGATATAATAAATTTTATCGGTTTCATCACGAATCTACTCGATATGGATGGACAGATTTTAACGATTTTTCATGGATCTTCTTAACTTTGTATTGAAGTTAAAATGTACCTATTACATTATGCTGTTAATTCCTATATTACAACTATCTAGAAAATAACTCTTACGTTATCGTTAAAATAAGCACCGAACAACAAACTTTGAAACCCTCTTAACGTTGAAATGAGAGCTACATATTTAATAAACCACGTTATATACCAATCTACGAGTCTAAGATATACCATAAATACATAATATACTCCAGTATTTAGGCCTATAGATTCCCAGAAATTGCCTCTCAGACTTGGCTCGAGGCAATCCGAAATGTCTTAGAATTCAATTTGCTGGGAACGTGGTTTTGCGACACAGTTCTCGCATTAACCCCTATACTGGAGGTATAACTTGAATATTAGAATATCGGTTCGGAATAGAAAGGGCGTTACAAATTTCAAACTTGAGGGGCTGTTTTGTATAGTAGATGGTGGTGTAGATTGATTTCTAAGCGTTGTATATAAATCACGTCTAGCAAGTTTTGTAATGTAGTTCTTATCAATATATGCCTGCTAGTTGTCAAAACGGACCCTTACATTAAAAAAAAAAAATCACTGGCTTTTTCTGAATTCTTTCCAATTTCCGGAAATTTTCCCAATTTAATATCTCTTAAAACCTTGTAATGTAATGTAATCTTCAACATCTAATTTCGATTTACACACGCCCTTATTAATATTATAAAATCTGAAAGTGTCTGGAGATAGATAAGAATCTATAGACGATTACACGGACGATTTTTTTGCGGTGGAACATCTCATTCCCATGGGAATTTGGTCAAATTAATTTCTTGTTCTCTATTAAGGAATTGCTGTGACTTTCCTACCGAAGTGCTAGTAGGATAAAAGCAAGCTTTAACAGGCCACTATTCAAAGGTACCTCAACGCGGAAGCCCCGTATCAACCCGGCGCTGGTCGCTGCACAAGCTGCGGGCACAGCGCCGACCAGCTCGCAGAAACGGCCCAGGTCAGCCAACTCGCTCAAGAAGAAACGTCGACCGCCCAGACTTAATAACGTTGATAGGAGCTCCGCGCAGACCAGAGAGGTGAGGTTTTTGAAGATTTTTGTTGATTTTTAATAGATTTATAAGGTGATTACGTATCTATTGTAGAGCCATTTTAATAGGCAACATTTGACAGTTCAACAAAATTCAACAACGTAACCTAGTAACCACGACATAGAATAACATGATATTTCGTTTTGTTAGAACTGCACATTTGTTTAACTTTTTTCAATTACGATTACATATTTATAATAATAATGACCGATAGAAGTAATTTTAGGACTTGATTTTACTGATAAACCATTCTAAACATAATGAACAATTTCTGATTTAAAGAACTGACGTCGCTACAATTTTGTGTCAATAAACCTTTTTTCTTTTTAAATACCAGAGACGTTACTCTAAAAATCGAAATCTGACATCTAGAATCGAATGCATTGATTACTTGGGAATAAAAATTATCATAAATTATTGACATGTGTTTCAAGTTCGATTGACAAATGTTTCAAGTCCGTATCGATTAATTCACTTTAATCGATGTTTTTAAGCAGGTTACGACCTCATTCACACGAGAGCTTTTTTAACGTCCGTTAAAAAAGCGTCCAAATAGAACAAATGCATTCCCAAGTATATGTTCACACGTCAGCGCTTTTAAAGCGCGACGCTTTTTTATCGCGCAGTGTTCTATTTTCAACGCTCGGCGTTGGGCGTTAAATAAAATAGACCATAGGAAACTTCTTACTATTATTCAGACGAGCGCTAAAAAAGCGCCGGCGCTGCGTTCAGTATGCCGCACGCTCGCTCAGCGGTACCACGTGTTTGTTGTGCTTATAATCATCAGAAAATCGATACGATGTCGTGGATTGTTGATCCCGAACTATTAATTATAGATGTGGAGTCTCGTCCGTTCCTGTATTCAAAATCGTTATAGACATTTGAAAATAATTAAAAAAATTCCGGGGTATTGCCTTAACTCTTCGTACAGTGTCACAAACTGCCCTTTTAAGTATCTCTGTTCATTCAGAGGATGTACCCAGAATGCCTTTTGTTTCCTTTTTCGTCTTTTAATAACACAAATCGCTAGTGCCAATCTTTCTTTCTTTCAAATATACCTAACATATAAAAATTAAAACAGTAGGTTTTTTTATCATATTCCTTTAAGTAACATGTTTATCGATGACGAGTTTGAACAAATACCTAAGTAGGTACCTACAAGTAGTTTATTAAGAACAAACTTTCCGAGGAATTCTAAGCAAATATAATAATATAAATATCATAAAGATATTACGCAACTGACATTACGTAATTATTTTAGCAGAAACCATTTCCACGTCTTACTGAAGCCAGAGACGAGACATGAGTGATTTTAAAGCGTTAGTATGAACAACCACAGAGAGAACGTTTAAAAAGCGCCAACGCCGGGTTTTAACGCAACGCTTTTTTAACTCTCGTGCGAATGAGGTCTACCACCCTATGAAGATAAAATTGATAGACGTCAAATGTTGCCTATTAAATTGGCTCTACTATAGGTAATGTTCTTTTACTGTGTATGAAGGGAAATTAAGGTATTATTGATAGAGCGATGAAGCAAGGGCCTCCTTTTGAAAGAGTGCTTCTCAGTAGAATCCGGTGGTGATTGCTAAAACTATGTTATGACGTTTCAAAAGTGCTTCTAGAAGTCTAATTAAAAAATAAATGTTTGATTTTGAGTTTTAGTTTGAGGAGCACTTTCTAATGGAGGTTCTTGCGTTATGCAGCATGTGAGAGATACAGAAATTGACAGTAATTGTACAATGTAAATGCAACTTATGTACCTACATGACGATTTTTTGCTTGTGTCTGCATGAAAAAGTTTAAAAAATTAATTTCCTATGATTCTTAGATTAATTAAACGTGCTAAGTTCACATAATCGAGGGAGTTCCAAAGCAGTATTGTTGTCTCCGTCGTTAATAGTTATAGGCTAGCACTCCGACCAAGCTAAATAGTCACATGTACCACAAGTTTTCTAACCACATTATTCCCCCACAAGGTAACCGTAAGCGGTGTAACAGTAGTCATAACAGAATACAAGCCGAAGAAGTCAGTTTCCAGCAGTTCGAGTGACGTCGAATCGTCCAATGACGCGCGACCGTGATCTCTCAACTTCCATACAAATTATGTGCCCCTGGTACTTTGCATTTTATAATGACGCTCTTATTTTTTACATTATGTGTGTTAAAAATTATTAATTAATATTTTTATTGATTATAATATGACTTCGTATAAATTAAAATATAAAATATTAATATTAATAATGAAATAATGTTATACAATCTTAATCTTATCATTCTCATAATGATTTCTTGAGATCCTCCAAAATTCAAAGTCTTCGAAATTATGATCTATCTCATTAAAACAAATGAGATTCTTTTTATTAAAGGTATTTTAAAATTTAGTACAATTTATGAATTTGGTTTGGAGGTTATTATTGACTTATAAGGGTAAAGGAAATGACGTCACTCAAGGATTAAAAAAAATGCTTAAAGTTTGCGCGCCAATTCTTACCCAGCCATGATTCGCACCTTTAAATTAATGAATATTGATTACCCTTTCACCCTTTTAAGCAATCAATTATGATAAATTATTCATTACTGTTTTATGAATAAAAACATTTAGATAAGAGCGTCATTACGTAAAAGGTATTGTTTAAAAATAAAGATAATATATCTATCGTAGTACTTATAATTCATGAGTTCGTAAATTTATTTTAATTTTTTATATGCAGCTTTAATTTATTTCAAAATTAAATGTTACTTAAATAAAAACAATATTCGCATAGCAACAAAAAAAGGATCATCCAGTTTGTATTTTTCTATGTTATCTTCTAATATGTAGTAGAGTTAAAAAGCTTTAGACAGCATCACAATATATATTTTTAGTACTGATTGCAATTGAATAATTTTATATTGTTACAGTATCTATTGCGTAGCATAATTATTTATTATATTGTATTGAAACGCGTAGGTTATAGTAACGCCCTCAATGTGGTAATTGAAGTGACAGTTTTATAAATGTAGGACATATTAACATATTTTCAAGGGCAATAGTGTGCCCTTTGAATTAATAACAATCGGATATCACACGTCTTTCAAATAATTAAAATATTTTATTCTTTATTATTTTACAGTTTACAGTTTTATTAGAGCTTCTTTAAAACAGTGAAAGTATTATTCGTGAGATATAAGTACTACGATAGATGCTTTGTTATTACAAATGTAACGCTTTAATTTATAATAATACATAATCACATTTTTTTTTCATATTTATTCTGTATTGATGACTCGAATTTTCATTCTTATTTTATACGTATTTATTTGTATCAGACTGACGGTTAGTTTAGTATAATTTATATTTTTAGTTTTTATCTACATATTTTGTAGTAAGTAGTTTTATTAAGTTAATTATATTCTGTTATTTAAACATCACGTAATAATTGACACACATTAGAGAGATCGTTTTGAAAAACTTTTTTGAGATATCCGTGTCAATAAAAAAAAAAAAATGTTTTTTTGAAGCGTGTTCGTTCTAAAAATTCTGTACTCTCTCTATTTTGTGTAAGTACTCCATTTATTTTAATAAGACATTACAAAGAAGGTGCCTGTATACATAATAGACTGCTTTTAAAAATAAATTAATAAATGCAAACGTCAACATTGTAAGTAGAATTTTGTATAGCATAATTGATGGTATTATTTATTTGATCTTGGTCGATTTTGAAATTAAAGATTTGAAACTGATATATTTTAACGATTTTATACTAAAATAATAATATTTGTGTGTAGTAGAAAACTACCGAAACGATAGGTATTTATGAATAAAGGACAAAAGTACAGTAACCCTGCTAGAAAGCAGAAAAAACGTGCTTAAACTCAGTTTTTGAATCTTTAATTTCATAGTTTTCCTGTGTATTCATCACAAAAATTACGATTACAATGGCTGTATACCTAAGTGTATAGTTTAAACGACTTTTTGTTTATCTGTGCCAATGAGCGTCTTTAGGGTGCTTTCCATCAATAATGTGAGAGTGTGTGTAGCGAGGAATGTGTTTCTAAATAACCAATCATTTATTAAAGTGAAACTTTTATTACATCGTCTCAAACTTTTTGGTCTGTGTAGCGCAGGTCGCGTGTATCCGGTCGGCTGCCGAGTAGGTATACCTACTCGGCAGCCGCGATACCGCGATACACACGCGACATGCGCTACACAAAGCAGTGTTCGGAACCGTTCGAACAGTTTCACCTTTACCGTGGTTTCATAAAACCACACAACATTTTTCATATCGTTAATTTACTTTGAAGTTTCATGCGTTTAGACTTTAGAGTATGAAGCTATATGGTTATATACTACTAGAGGTCCGCCCCGGCTTCGCCCGTGGTACATATTATTTCGCAATAAAAGGTAGCCTATGTCCTAGTCTTTCTCAGGGTCTAAATATTATCTGTGCCAAATTTCATCAAAATTTAGGTCCAGCCGTTTATGCATGAAAATTGAAAACCATACAAACATACAAACTTTTCCTGTTTATAATACATATTAGTATAGATAGGTTAATTACAAACACATTCCTCGCTACACATCCTCACACTTTAGTGGTGGAAAAGCACCCTTAATGTATTTGAAATGAAATAATTATAGTAGAGCCATTTTAATAGGCAACATTTGACAGTTCAACAAAATTCAACAACGTAACCTAGTAACGACAACATAGAATAACATGATATTTCTTTCTGTTAGATCTGCACATTTGCTTAACTTTTTTCAATAACGATTACATATTTATAATAATAATGACCGATACAAGTAATTTTAAGATTTCATTTTACTGATGAACCATTCTAAACATAATAAACAATTTCTGAATTGAAAAACTGACGTCGCTACAATTTTGTGTCAATAAACCTTTTTTCTTTTTAAATACCAGAGATGTTACTCTAAAAATCGAGATCTGACATCTAGAATCGAATGCATTGATTACTTGTGAATAAAAATAATCATAAATTTATAAATTCGATTGACAAATGTTTCAAATCCGTATCGATTAATTCACTTTAATCGATGTTTTTAAGCAGGTTACCTCTCTTCGAAGATAAAATTGATAGACGTCAAATGTTGCCTATTAAATTGGCTCGACTATAATGTGTTAAAATCTCTCAAAGTTAGATTTTTTGATAGATTAAAATATAATAGTTGTAATTTGTTTGTTGCGTAAAATCCTTTGAGACAGAGCATAATGAATTATGATAGGGAATAAAGGTTGCCATATTGTTAAATGTTGGAAAAAATTGTAAATATGGATTGGACCAGCGGGTCACTGCCAAGACGAAGCTGTACATATGCGAATGGTATTTATTGTAGTTTTCATAAGATGAAATATTTATTTGTAATAAAAATAGTAAAAAAGCGGGAGATAATTTGAAACGAATTCTTTTTCAAAATGGCGGAAGAATAGAACGTAATAACTATTGTAAAACGCACAAAAGGTAATCAAGTTATCGAATATTATTGTCTATTATTAATTAATTAATAAAACTATTTGTATTATGTTATGATAACAAACTTTTCGAATGGAATTCTATTTATTTAGTTGATTACAAATTCGTTTGTTTTTGGCGCGGTTTCAAATTTGAATTTCAAATGTCACCTAACATTTTTAGGTTATGACCTCAATATGCGTCATAAAATGAATATTGTTTTTTTTAACAATGCTGTAACTAGCCTTTTATGCTTAATTATTTATTGCATAAAAATAGTGGAAAATGATATATCATTTGTCTAGCAGTCGGGAAGATGTAGGTTTGTGGTTTTGTTCTAGCAACGGCTGTATTATTTTCTTAGTGAAATTGAATTCTAAAAGCTCTGGATACACATCTTTTTGTCGTTTAGACGTGACAATTTCTTAATTAAACACAATATCATCTCAGCCCATATACAGGGTGTCCCAAAAAGTAGTGATGAACGGAAGCTGGGAGGTAGAGGACCTAAAGGGCTATCCGAATCACCCCCATGTATGTTATGCGATTTTTCGTATTTTCGGAGTTATGACGTTTTTTTCAATTTTTCACCTATCGCCGAGTACGGTGATATTTTCACTCATGGTGACGTCAATTATTGCGGAAGGTGCTTGATTTTTTTTGTGTGCTAAGCTGAAAGATAGGCCAATTCAGTATGGTAACATTTACTATCGTTAGATCTTTGAATGGAATAAAAAAAAGAATTAAAATGCCAAGAAAGATAAAATTACCCAGTATGTTCTCCACTTCAAGGGCCCGTAAAAAAATAAAATCACATAAAAAAAGTTTTCCATTTGGCTTTTAAAAACTTGCTCTATCTATCAGGTAGCTACCCTGAAAATTTCATTTTATTATTCAGAAGGCTTCAATCGAAAAATTGAAATCTAAATGAGGTAAGTGCAAAAATTGAATTAACATGATGATTAATAAAAACAAATTAAAACCAATAAGAAGGTGTTTAATTACCAGAAATTTTTAAAATGACCCCGCTATTGCTCAGTGCAAGTGCGACATCACCGTAAAAAGTTGTCTTTTAAATGTCTGAATGCCCTTTTATCATTTTTAATGGTTTCTTCTGCTACTATGAATTTCCAGGTTATTTCGTTCAAATTGTGGCAGTCTCTCGTCTTTGTAGTATCCCCACGGAAATAAATCAATAGGGTTTATGTCCGGGGACCGTCGAGGCCAGGCTAAAGGGCAAAGATACCCTGAAAGATGGATTGGTCGTTGCAGCCTGCGCATGCGCTGGTGACGCCTGCCTTAAAGCCTGGCCTGCACGGTCCCTCGACCTAAACCCCATTGATTTGTTTCAATGGGGATACTAAAAAGACCTCGGCTACTTGAGAGAATGCTACAATTTGGACGAAATAACCCGGAAATTCATAGTAGCAGAAGAAACCATAAAAAATGATAAAAGGGCATTCAGACATTTAAAAGACAACTTTTTACGGTGATGTCGCACTTGCATTGAGCAACAGCGGGGTTATTTTAAAAATTTCTGGTAATTAAACACCTATTTATGGGTTTTAATTTGGTTTTAATGATCATCATGTTAATAAAATTTTTGCACTTACCACATTTAGATTTCAATTTTTCGATTGAAGCCTTCTGAATAATAAAATGAAATTTTTAGGGTAGCTACCTGATAGATAGAGCGAGTTTTTAAAAGCCAAATGGAAAACTTTTTTTATGTGATTTTATTTTTTTATGGGCCCTTGAAGTTGTGAACATACTGGGTAATTTTATCTTTCTTGGCATTTAATTCTTTTTTTATTCCATTCGAAGATCTAACGATAGTAAATGTTACCATACTGAATTGGCCTATCTTTCAGCTTACCACACAAAAAAAATCAAGCATCTAGCGCAATAAGTCACGTCACCATAAATAAAAATCTCATCGTACTCAGCGATAGATGAAAAATTGAAAAAAATGTCATAACTCCGAAAATACGAAAAATCGCATAACATACATGGGGGTGATTCGGATAGCTCTCTAGGTCCTCTACCTCCCAGCTTCCGTTCATCACTACTTTTTGGGACACCCTGTATGTTCTAACTGCTGGGACACGGGCCTCCTATCTGGGTTCAGGCCACGTTGGCCAAGTGCGGGTTGGCACTTGTCACATGTCGCCAAAATTTTTATTATTGTATCAGTTACCTGCACCCTTGCATTTTTTGCGATTAGAATTCTTTATAGAAATTATGAACTATAGCTTCAATTTATGATCTTATCACTAGACTGGTTGTAGTATTTTCCTTAGGGCTGTCGCAAATTTTTGTTTTATATAATATGATTGCTTTTTTTTCATAATGTAAAATAAATAATTTCGTAATCCATTTTTACACGGCTTCATCACACTTCACATTCCTACGTCAAAGTAGATACCTAAAATGAAATAATTTTAGTAACATATTTAAAAATTCATTCATGGTTTTATATTACTGAAATAAATAATATGGTAAATTTTTTAACAAAATAAGGAAAAACTAATAAAAATAATGAGAATGTAGTTTGCCATTGTATTGAATTTTATTTTTGTACTTCAGAAATCGCTAGATGTAAGGTAAATAACACCAATTTTTAATTATAAAATAAATAAATGAAACAGTTTTGTATATTATTTTATGTACATTTTAGAATATTATAGAAATGTGTAGTGATTTTATATATTTATATATTTCCAATATGAAATCAATAAGATTTGTGTTTGTACCGTTTTAATATAATAATGAAGAAAACAAAGATTTTTTCAACATTTAAATAATTTCTGAGAGTTTGGGCCTTCATTTCACACTATCGAATGAATATGAATAAATTTCTTTGTTTCATTGTCTCTATAAAGAAAAAGTATCGTTTTATGAAATAATTTAAATGAAAAAAGCCCAATCCATTTTTATTAGAGCTAGCGCGCACGAGTAACTTTGTCTCCGCAACTATTTTGTCTCTCCCATCAATTTGTATGGGGAGTTGCGTCGCTACGTGCGCGCACTTTCATACTAGCCCATAGGTGGGGGAGACAAAATAGTTGCGGAGATAAAATAGTTGCGGAGACAAAGTTGCTCGTGCGCGCACTGTCTTAAACTGTAAATAGTTAATAGTGACAGCTCGGCCAAAATTATGACGAATAATTTTTCATTTTCGCGCCATTAAATGTCAATTGTCAAAATGACAGCGACGTATTATGTAGTGTTTGTCTTCTAGAGTATTCTATTTAATTTAGATTCGCTAAATGTTAACGTAATGTGTAAAAATGTAGTAAATGTTAATTATTTTTAAGACTAATGTATTGTGCTGTATATAAAGGATGTGGAATTAAAAAGCATTTTTATTTATTAACCCTGTTTGTTTTTATAGATGAAAATATGACCTGTCTATATGCCTGGTGCATGAAATTAGTGCATCTTCATTTTATTCTGTAAATTTCTATATCTATTTTATCTACTAAATTCAAATAGAAGAAACATGTGTGTTTTTATACGTATGTTTGAAAAGTTTTCACTCAAAAACTACTATTTCAAAATTGTTTCACCAACAGAAAGCTTTCTTCCTGAGTCACAGTTTAGATTGTAATGAAATCCATACTAATATTATAAATGCGAAAGTAACTCTGTCTGTCTGTCTGTTACTCAATCACGCCTAAACTACTGAACCAATTTTCATGAAATTTGGTATGGAGATATTTTGATACCCGAGAAAGGACATAGGCTACTTTTTATCCCGGGAAAATGACGCAATCCCGGAAATCCCACGGAAACGGGAACTATGCGGGTTTTTCTTTGTCTGCGCGGGCGATGTCGCGGGTGGAAAGCTAGTTCACAATAATTATTAATTTCACACTTGCCCAAGGATTGGTGATTTGATACATTATCATGTACCGAGCTGTTAGTGTACGGTCTACATATTATATTGCGTAAGTTACACGTAAACGAACATAAACGGACTCGCGGGCACAAGCTAGTTATTGTATAAAACAGCTAACTGTTAGAATTAAAATAACCCGTTAAGATTAAAGGACGAGACTAGCTGTGCCGTTTTTAGCTCTACATGAGGACGTCGTTAGGATGACATTCCAGTAAGTAAAGCTAGGATATTATAAGCTATAATTTATTTTTAAAACATTCCTAAATTAAACATTTAAAGACAAGCAATTATTTTACTTGTAAAGTAATTTATAATTCAATAGAATATTATAAATCGACAAATCTATAACACAACATACCTACCTACCTAATATTTATGGCACCCATGAAACAAAAACAGTAAGTAAAACTTTCTTGGTAAATTTTCAGCTGATGAATAATTCGAGAAAAAGTAAAAATAGTTGAAGGTAACCTATTATTTTTATTTATAACTAGATTTCCGCCCGCGGCTTCGCCCACGTTTGCAAAGGTAAACCTGCATAGTTCCCGTTCCCGTGGGATTTCCGGGATAAAAACTATCCTATGTGTTAATCTAAGTTACGCTCTATATGTGTGCTAAATTTCATTGTAATCGGTTCAGTAGTTTTTACGTGAAAGAGTAACAAACATCCATACATCCTTACAAACTTTCGCCTTTACAATATATATTAGATAGATTAGATATTAGATAGATATTAGATATGCTCACGATATCTACAGAATATTTATCAAAAATGTGGATAAAAGAGAAAACTAAAGTCATGCATTACAAGAAATACCAGAAAGTGTCTTTTTAGTAACCAGGTAGTTTTAGCACTATTAACAAATCAGAATTTACCTTAATAATTTTATTTAATATCAATAACAACACAATGAAATAATAACATATCTATCGCTTCTCTTTCCCTGTTCCCATTCCTTGTCGGCGTCCTTTGAGCCAGTCTTCCTTTTGTAAAGTTGCGTGACAGTCAGAGATTACGATACGCCGGATTCTTGGAGCCTAGTGATAATTTATAGCTTTACTTATAACTATCAGCTTTTATCCTGTATTATCTAGACTGCAGTGTGATTTTTAAAGCTTAAAATGCAGTTTAGTAGAGATTTAGTGAATATCTATAGTAAATAATATACATAATAGTAAGAAACCGAATTAATCAATCTATTTCTCTTCAAATTAGATGGTATTTAAGCTTCTTTTATTGGTCACTCTTCTTTCTTTTTGATCTGAAAAGAAACAACATACAAGGAAATAGTTATAGACACGCCAAACTTCATTTTTTTTTAATTTCTTTATAAGGCGGAAACAACACTCCAAAGATCATTAAAACCGGTCGAATAATACTGACTCCAATTATAAATGGTCTAACTCTGTATCTTTATATCTAACACTAGCCGCTCCGCGCGGTTTCACCCCCGTGGCTCCACCCCTGTTGGTCGTAGCGTGATGATATATAGCCTATAACCTTCCTCGATAAATGGGCTATCTAACACCGAAAGAATTTTTCAAATCGGACCAGTAGTTCCCGAGATTAGCGCGTTCAAACAAACAAACAAACAAACAAACAAACTCTTCAGCTTTATAATATTAGTATAGATGATTTCATTAACAGACAATTCGACATTTACAATATAACAGAGTTCAAACCGTTTTAGTGCATTTAAATTTCTAAAGCACAGTTTGTTGTACAATACAAAGTTTAAAATAATAACTAGTTACTTACTACAATACCGTGTTTTCCGACAGTTTCCAACCGTTAATAATCCCCGTATAATGCCTCGTAGAACCACAATAAATACATATTTCTTAATATTCCTACGGCCTTTATGAGCTATTTTTCATGAAAACTATTTTTCATAGAAAATGTGGACCACCAACTGTTTTATTAGACGGGGCTATAAATTTTCCTGGCGTGCCTATTCTGAATTAAAATAAAGATATTATCGAAGTTTATCGAATGAAGCGGCAATATAATTATTATTAGGTATATATGTACATATATAACTTATTACTTAATAAATACACCTTTAAAACACGTTTCGATCAATTTACTCTTTGATTACTACAGGGCACTTGCATTTTACAATTTTTACAAAATTATGCCTGCACTAAGAGGTAGGGCGTGCCGCTCCACCAAGGCCGAGTCAAACTTAGTCTAAAGCTTACAACACATTATCGACAAAAATAAAATAGGTGACCTGTTTATCAATTATCACTCACAAACAACAACATTATATTCAGATAATCAATATAAAAATACAGATTAAAAATGATACAAGTTTTTGAAATATAGTATACTTCAGTCAACAAGAATAAGACCGCGTCGGGATGTCGTCACAGAATTGTATTTATATATTTTTATATGACCACGTCTAATATATGGCTTAGTGACACATATATTTCGTCTGCGACAGATAAATGTGTGTTCATTTCATGTATATTCGCGAAAAAATATTTATTTTATATCGCATTTGAGGAATGGTTTGTTTTTTATTAGAATGAATGAGTCGAAGCTGTCCGGTATCGAATTAATGTCAAAATAGAAATGATGGAAATATTTTATGGATATAAATATTAATAAAATAAATATACCTACTTACACGCTTTTGATTTATGTTTTTCTATTTAATATTTTGGTTAAATTATAAATAAAATACAAGATATAAGCTTCAAAAAATTAAGATAGGTATGCTAAGAAAGTCGATTAAAAAGACGACTATTGTCTTTTCTCAATTTTCCAGCTATGTATCTTCAAAAATTATTGCTATTAATTAGGGATGTAACGATACCGATACCAATACCGATATATCGGCCGATATATCGGCAAGCCGATATATCGGTATCGCCGATAATAAATCAACCGATACCGATACTTTTTTATTAAATTCTTTCTTTTCTTTTATGTTTTTGCATTGTATTCATTCATATTGTTTTATTTCTGTTTCTGTAATAGTGTTAAGGAAGAGCGGAACCTCCTGACACAAGCATTTTATTTGCTTACTAGGAGTGTTCCAATCACAAATTTGTTTATGTAAAGGAAAGAAATAAATAATTTTGAATTTTTTTAATTTTTAACGTGATAACGTTTTTAAAATCGTTTTAGTCGGGTGACATGTTCATAAACTTGTGTCACACCAAAACTTCACGAGCGCGATCGCAGGTATAACGAGAGAGAGACGGACCGATCTCCCGTTTCATCTCAGGCGCTGCCACTGCATTATGTTATCACTAGACATCGGATTATATGCATTTGCATATTTGCATATGCAAATGCATAAAACTCGCTAATTACGGCGTTAGTGCATATTTTAGCCTTTTTCCCCAATAGTGCATATTTCGTTAAGTAACGGGAGTTTTGATTGGTCGACTAACCTTTATTAGCCAATCAGAACGCTCAGCGAGTAAACAAACCCTATTTTGGCATTGTAAAATGGCGAAAAATTACAAAATGGGCTCCATTTTAAGTAAATTTTGAGCTATTCAAAATAGGGCTAGATTACCCTAAAACTTAAAACATGGGTTGAATTCCAAAAAAGGGCTAGATTTAGCCCGGAAAGGTCTAAGGTGGCAACACTGGGCTCGCGGGTGACAAACGTCACAAATTTGCGCTCGAAAATTAGGTAAAAATGCCTAATTGTATATTGGCACAAAAACTATACTAAATTTCATGAAAATTTCACTGTATTTGTACAATCTTTGATTTAAATATATAAAATAATAAAGGTTTTTTGATTTTGTATTGTGCATATTTTAGGCATATCAGTCGTTTTTAGTGCTTATTTCGGCCTTTTTTAGTGCATATTTGCATGCATATTTTGGCATTTTGTTAGTGCATATAATCCGATGTCTAGTTATCACGTAAACATCTCGATCGTAAACCTACTTTACAAACAACCAATTTTTTTGATATCAAATAATTAAAAAATCCGCGCCCAATGAACGATGCGAGAGGCCGCCCGCGCGTGCGCACTTTGTTTTCTGAAAAAACTCTACCAATTATAGTAAACTTTTATTATACCCGGCGCGGCGAATGATGATCCCTATGACAGTTCGTCTTAGTGATTGCTCGTATGATGGGTCGTGTCGATACTTTACTATTTTATAGGCAAAGGCGTGGTTTGCATTCATCCACGTCGGTAAACATGTTTTTATAAATATTATAAAATGAATTTTTAACTAAAATTTTTAACGTCTTTTATGTTGTTGTTGTATTAATTTAAGTTTTTTGCATAGATTAAGTAGGTTAAAGTAAAACGAAAGTTTTCCAAAACATAAAAATGCGCCTTATCATTTTCACGTAATTTTTAACCCGTTTAACACAGTGTATATTATTTTATCGTGAAAATGGAAGCCCCCATTTAATTTGTCTAAAAAACTTATATTATCATAGGTAAGTAAATTAACGCGAACGGTAATTAATTAATTAATTATGCTGCGAAGCTTAAGCATGGAAAAAATGTGATCTCGTTTCCATTATCGAAATTTGTTTATCGATACTTTCCGCACTAGTCGATAAATGCCAACGATGTAAATTTTGTAGGACGTAAACGTAAAGTCAGATTGATATAATTTCTCGTAAATGTTAAGAATTGTTATAATTCCAACAGAATATCATTGTTATGGCATAAAGCTACGTAAAAATTAATAAATGCCATTTTTAGACGCTTCCAATACGTTTCTAATTTAATGGTGACGCCGCGCCATTACAAGTTTGTCTCTTGAGAATAATTGTCAGTGTCATAGGGATCATCATTCGCCGCGCCGGGTATAGGTACTGATTGTATGTGTATTACTTCAAGTTTAACTGACTTCGTAAAATAATAATACCAAAATAAATGGTTTTGTTGTTTTTTGATTTGGCATTTTTATTTAAAAGAATACGATTAACAGTTGTCTCTGTTAAATGTTGGTAACTTTTTATGCATAATTCACTATTTATTTTTCTACCAAGCCATCGATATCGGTATCGGTATCGGTATCGCCGATACATTACTACAAATATCGGTATCGGTATCGTATCGGCAAAATCATGTATCGTTACATCCCTACTATTAATCTAAAAAAGTACGTTACATACAGAAATCTATATTAAACCTAAGTATTTATAGATATAAATACTTACATATAATACTATACCTACTAGGTAAATAGGTTTTTTTCTTTTTATTAAATGCCACAGATAACCTAACGCATTGTACAGTATCGATTACAGCTACCATGAAAAATACATACTTTTTTAATAAAAGAAGTACAATTGCAATATGCAGGCTATATATTAGAGGAGATTTAATCAACTTGCAACGAAAAATGCCGACGTCCCTAGCCCCTGCTATTGGGGAAAGTACTGTTGGCAAAAAAAACTGAAAAATGTACGATAAGAGACTTCTTCCTTGGAGCATAACTTTTAGGTGTTTTAACGGGAGTAGGGCAAAATTATACAGAGTGTCTCTAAAGAAAGTTAATATTTTGTGGATGAATAAAAAAAAAAGTAAGCGGTGTATTGAAAAAATGTTTATTAATTATTAAAGTGCATAATATGGGAATTTATTTCTTAAAAATAATATCGTCCAAATGCAGTCCATTGAGTTCACGGCACTCATTTAATCGAACAGTAAAATTACAGTATTTATGACAGCTCGGCAGGTAGACACAGTGATGGCTTAAAAGTAGTCAAACGTTTTATAATATTTTATTTTAAAGTTAGATCCAATACCAAAAAAAACATGTCAGATTTAAAAATAACAGTTAAAAAATATTACTTAATACTATTTAATTTTGCGTATTTGCTCTATATTTAAGAGTTTTTATGAAATAAATAACAAAAATGTAATCTACTTTTTCTGCGAACGGTACAAGGGCGTACTCATAAAGGGTTGCAGTAATGAGAACAATGAAAAATGGCCCCGCTTTCCCTGCAAGTAGAATATCAGTACAAACTTACAAATACATCCATAGATATTAAATGAAACGAAATTGAGTCTATGTTCAAAAGCTTATAAGTACTAGGCATTTTATGTATAAAATATATATTATTTTATTATAATATATTTAGTTCATACGTCTACTATGCCTATAATCTATACTAATATTATAAAGCTGAAGAGTTTGTTTGTTTGAACGCGGTAATCTCAAGAACTACTGGTCCGATTTGAAAAATTATTTCGGTGTTGGATACCCCATTTATCGAGGAAGGCTATAGGGCATAGGCTATAATACATATTATATCATCACGCTAATACCAACAGAAGTGGAGCCATGAGAGTAAAACCGTGGAGCGCAGCTAGTGTCTTCAGTAGAATTTGTGAAAATGAAGCTACATAGGTTTCAATTTCCACTGTCATTTTTGGATATACCTATTAGGATTTATGTTAGTAAAAACTTAACCAAAGGTACAAAACGTTAGTTTAAAATAAAAAAAATAAAGGATCTGGCATACTTACCTTAAATTTAGACCGAATATAAAGTATTTAAACGTGTTTATAGATAAGTGATAACGTATTTAGGTTCTCCTTGCAGACTAGTTAAAAAATTCCACCCTTGTTCCACTCTATAATTTAAAAAATTAAACATGTATTTCACTTTTTAAATATGGAATATGCAGTAAAATTGCCAGTGCTAAAATCCAAAAACCGGCCCGATGATTCACTGATCGCTATCTAAAAAAAAACTACCAAACACGGAACAAACCCTTCCCCGTCTGTAATTATCGAACAATTTAACCTAGTATCAATTTTACATCTAATTTTACCTTAAAAACTAAACCAGAATTAATTGAGCCGCGCGTCCAAACATTTTTTCAACGAAATCAACATGATACAGAGATCAAGTTAAATTGGCGCGAAAAAACGCGACCAATTTGTGTAGGTCTCTGCTTTTGATACTTTTTGTGTGGGGTGATATCGAAATGAGGGGTCTCTGTAAATTGGTGGTTAGTTAGCGTGCTAAGATCGGGCGATAGGGACATATTATAAATTGCGCTGTCCGTCTGTCTGTCTGTCACAAAGCACGCGATGCAAAAAAGTTTTTAACGTGACGAAAATACGGATGTTTGAATTATTATTAATGGGGTTGGATGTGCTTATATTTATCTTCATTTGGTCTTTGAATGACAATAATTACTTAGGTAAGTGATTAGTGTAATAGTGTTATTTATCTAGTAAAGTTATTGGAAATTTAAAACAGTTACGATAAATGTTCGTTAGTTTATTTATTAGATAATAACTAGGTATACCTATATTTGTTGAAATGTTTCAGTTGTAAAAAAAATTCAATAAATTTCGCAATATAAAATGTATGAAGTATAGGTATAGTTATACCCTCCGTTTACAATTTTCAAAATATGTACCTACCTAAGCTGCACTAGGTATAAATATAATAATTAAAGGAGGTGGTTACCGATTGGTCACGATTTTAAGTTTTTAACCTCAAATTCATTACATAATTTCTTCCTATTCAATATTCATTTTATCACAGTAAATAAAAAGCGATTAAAATGTAGAATTAACATCAAATATTTTTTTATCTATGGCAACACTGATTGAAATACATAATGCCGCATCCATTCTTCGCGAATTGTTGATAATTTTAATTCATATTCAATGAAAGAGGGTAAAACGGTTTATTTATCTACGCTACAAGTAAAACGTATAATTTTCTAGAAACATCGAGAAACGCCGCGGGCTTGATTGGAGAATTTCATACTAGTTGTACCTGCGTCGTTGCTTGCATATTAAAGAGCTTCCTATATAGAGAAACTTTCATTTTCGCCGGGAATTTTTATCAAAAAAACTGAGTGAGTTAGCATCACAGGTTAGCATTTTGTTAAATTTGTCTACATACAAAAGTTTTTACCTAAAAATCAAGATAACATTTTAGAAATATGCTTTAGCGAATTATCGAGACGAACATAATTATCGAGAAGAATAAAAAAAATTACAACAACATTAATTATTATTTTTTATCTGGTATTGATTATCCTCTAGAAGTTGATTTTTGAAAATAATGGGTCTTCAGCAGTCTAATTCCGTGCTATGACTTGCCAGCCGTGGAAGCGTACCTTAAACAGACAGATAGACTTTAGAATTTATAGAATAATAGTGTTCGTTATGAACCCTACAGTACCAGTCACTAATTTAAAAATATTATACCTATCTATATTTACTATACTATAACTTATGAGAACTCCCGTAAAATCTAACAAAAGAAATAACCTCAAACGATGCTCAAACGTAATCAAAATGAGAAAACTAAACAACCCAACCCAAAGCATTAGCTACATAAATAGGTAATATACTTAAAAATGTATAATTCCACTCAGGAACATTATACATTTGTTATGTATACAGCAGTATCGCCTCCGGTCTGTTTGTTCATCGCTCCCCAGCCTACCTTGTTAATATTATACCTATATACAAGAGACAATCGAGTGAAAAATACATTTTTTTTTTTTGAATATTCGCGTGATAAAATTTCTGGAAGTTAATATTCTGTGCTGTCGTTTCGTAGCATAAGATAAAGACTTTTCAAACTAATTAATTGTTATTAGAGGAAAAAGGATTCAACATAGGAAATACGATATAAGTCTAAGTATAAAACAGACCATTACACTAATACTTTTTACCATTTTATTTTCTTCAAAATTCCAAGTTCCAACTAGTTAAGTACACATATCAATAATTTGTAGAAAATTAGACAATGCCTTATAGACTAAGTACATATTATGTTCTTCGTAATTTTATTATTTTTAGCCCGTTTAAATTTGAGTCAAATTTTCACTGAGTATATTTATATTTAAAAACTAATTTGGCCAAAGTTTGTTTACTCCACTATCTATATTAAGGCCTGTATGTTTTCCTTAATCAATAATTAACGAAGAAAATAAACAAATAACAGAGAAAAACAAACAATTAATTATAAAATTCTCAGGCAAACACGGTGATCATAAAGCATGACTTCGCATGGTATCTTGGCAATCAGCAGCTCACATAATATACGCATATCTTTTTAAAACCAATCCAATACTAAGTATTATATAAAAGTATGTTTGCTTGTCATTCTTTCACGTTGCAACTGAGCGTTTAGATGATTTGATTCTTGTGTCTGCAAATAATTAGGAGGCTGGAGAGTGATATCGACTACTTATTACTGCGCTAAAAATCTAATTTTCATGGGAATTTCTTTTGACTACGTGGGCGAAGTCACTGGTGGATAGCTAGTCAACACTATATAATACTATATATCGCTTTCTGCTGTTTGTCTGTCTGTCCATATCTTAAAACGTACGAAACGAATTATTTTGATGCAAATTTTTATAAAGTAATCACTACATAGTATAAAACAAAGTCGCTTTCTCTGTCCCTATGTCCCTGTGTCCCTTTGTATGCTTAAATCTTTAAAACTACGCAACGGATTTTGATGCGGTTTTTTTTAATAGATAGAGTGATTCAAGAGGAAGGTTTTAGTATATAATTTATTAGGTTTTAGACAAAGCGGGCGAAGCCGTGGGCGGTAAGCTAGTTCTCAATAAAGATTTAGATTAGACTAGATATATACTTGTTAGACAAAGCGGGCGAAGTCGCTGGCGGAAAGCTAGTAAACAATATTTTAATTAGACGATCATGCACGCATGACAGCGCGTTACGCATGTGCAAAGTATAGCATTTTTTTCTATTTATTATGGTAATTACCTATTTATGTATTCTTTAAATAGATATATCGTGTATGGAGCATCCTCATCACGATTAAGATTGCATGACTTTTATTCATAAAAGTTAAAATTGCAATCGAACTTCTTTATTGTGCTTGTGTTAGTAATTTTTATCTTCGTTCACCAAATATATAGAAATTAGATTGAACGTTGAAGAATAAGCTGGAAGCTTTAAACAATAATTTAAAAACAATGATGAATATACCGCGTTTTTTTTTCAGAGTAGGTATGCTATCAAAACTCAGTACCAACTTATAAAATAAAAAAATATCAAAATGTTTATTAATTAAATACAAAATTTCCTGCTTACATCCAAATTCCAATTAATATTAAACAGTAACAATAGCACCAAATACTTCTTATTAAAAAAAACCACTAAGCACTTTTTCACACGACTGTATCATTGGTATGCGCAAACAGAGTGTGTGCACTACTGGACTTCACTGTACATAATAAGCATACCCTATAAGTACATATAATTATTACTTTTACGAGTCTGTATCTACAAAAATAGGTAATCAATTTGTTGTTCATTTGTAAGATGAATAAAATTTAAATTGTTATATCGAAAACAGGTTGTTATGAATATTCATTATTCAGAAGGTATGAGTAATTATCGATATGGCTGTTTTTCTATCTGACCTTTTTTGTACAATCTCTGAAAATCAAAAATGTATTTTTTGGTCGGGTTCATTCCAGATGTTTTGGTTCAAAATTAGTTCTCATTTCTCAACATTCAGGATAAGTTCAGTTTTATTTAGATTATTTATAAAATTAAATATGGTATATTGGTAGTCACAAACAACAATTTTTATAATATTTTCAAAACTAGACTAGGTAAAAATGCTATAAAAAATAAAAATAAAACCAATTATACTTCGTAATAACAATCATCAATGTAAAATATCATCCTTTTCTGAAATTAGCTCAGAAGCATGCCTATTCGATAAAATAATCTTATATATAAAATTCTCGTGTCACAATGTTAGTCTGCATACTCCTCCGAAACGGGTGGACCGATTCTCATGAAATTTTCTGTGCATATCGGGTAAGTCTGAGAATCGGCCAACATCTATTTTTCATATGTACCACGGGCGAAGCCGGGGCGGGCCGCTAGTATCTCTATAAAAGCTTTCCTTTTAACTTATAAGTTCTTCACATTTTATTTAAATTACCTGAGAATAATTTATGCAATTGAACCGACGACCTATTGCTTGCAACGGTTGTGTACCTACGATACTCACTGGAGCAAGGAATTTACATATTTACATAATATTTTAATGTTTCTTGCATATTGCTGATTCAATTCCAAATTATTATTAGTTAAACTATTTTGTATTCATTATAAAATATTCAAGCATTCAACCACTATCCAAGTGAAAATAGAAAATCTGAATTTAAAAATATCAAACGAAACTCGCGCGTAAAGCATTTTTACAAAAAGCGGTTTATGTCAAACCTCATTCGGGCATTCGATCAAGTTTCCTTTGCCACATATTTGCGCGGTGACAGTTGACAGTTCGTCGAAAGCGCGGGAAACATTTACAAAAACAATAACGGACGAACGTGCGATATGCGAAAATTTAACGAAAATAAAATATGAGAATAAAGGCGAATAAATAAAAAATATATAAATCCAGTCTTTTTGTTTCCTCGGATGGGCTCTCGATGTATAAAAAGCGCCCGCTTCTAGACAGCTGACCTTCGGCGCGGGAAACGGCGGAACTGAAAATTTCGGCTTATTTTTGTAGCGATGATAAATAAATAGATTTAAAAAAAAGTTGATTACATTGATGTAGGGATACTCAATGTAATTTTTATTAATATGTACTATTAATTTAATTATTAATTAAACTAGCTTACCACCCTTGACTTCGCCTGCTTTGTCTAAAACCCAATAAATTATAATATACTAAAACCTTCCTCTTGAATCACTCTATCTATTAAAAAAAACCGCATCCAAATCAGTTTCGTAGTTTTAAAGATTTAAGCATACAAAGGGATATAGGGACAGAGAAAGCGACTTTGTTTTATACTATGTAGTGATAGTGATAACTACAAGTTACATACTAGATTTCATAAATTTGATAAGAGAAAAATTGTAACAGTCACATACTCAAACAACCTACGTTTTCTTCCACAACTTTTTTACGACATAAATTCCAATACAATTAATATTAATAACCAAGCATTTCTCTGCTCACAAGTTTATTTACGTACATTTCATTCATTAGCCCATCCGCTAGCGATTATAAATCATCTTATAACATTTTAATTGATGTACACGCGGCTATAAAATGCAAATGATTTGATTACTGCAATAAACATTAGATCAACTGCGAAATAGATAAATCACATGGACATTATGATTCGTTTGTTGGTAATAAATGTATGAAGTGAGTGCTAGTGTGAGTACTTTTAAATTTTAAATCATTTTATTAAAATGCCAGTTTTTGGAGTTTGGAACAGATATATTGACGAGTTTCACTGATCAATTTTCTTTATGGAAACTATGTAGACTGTAGACTATAAGCCTTCTGTGTTAATTTTCAACAGTTAAAACACAAAATAATATTAGTATGGAATGTAGAAAAGCTTAACAAGAAAATAATCAAAATTTTTATTTATTATAAGCTATAAAACTGAAATATCAAATTCAAGACAATAATCTTGACAAAATGGAATGAAGATAACCGATTCAGTTTAAAACTTAACAAAAAGTAAATTATTAGTCCATCTCTTATGACAAAACTGTAAGTTTATTACCTAGATACATATACAAAACAGCATCTCGACAAATATCAAAATAGCGTATAAATAAATAAATTATTAAAAAACCCAGAATAGCAGTTGCGTGTTTCTACTCTAGGCACGATATATTTCAAAGTGGGCAAAAGTACATTCGCGCTATAACTACGTAGGCGCTCCGACCGGGACGCGGGCTTAAGGTCACCCCTCCAGTAGGAATGTTAGGCGATTTCAAGATAATATTTGAAATTGCCAATGCAAATTATTTGGGATTTTAAAGTGAAACTTTTATTACATCGTCTCAAACTTTTTGGTCTGTGTAGCGCATGTCCCGTGTATCGCGGCTGCCGAGTAGGTATACCTACTCGGCACGCGACATGCGCTACACAAAGCAGTGTTCGGAACCGTTCGAACAGTTTCACTTTTACCGTGGTTTCATAAAACCACACAACATTTTTTTTTATTCTATGTAGCATAAGTTGCGACGCTGACGCCATAACATCGGGATAATAAGTCAAGATATATTTTATTTTTAAAGTGAAACTTTTATTACATCGTCTCAAACTTTTTGGTCTGTGTAGCGCATGTCGCGTGACGGTCGAACCGTACGACAATTATTATCGTACAAATACCTTTGTGTTACAAATACCTTTTGTGCCTAAGTTACCGTGGTTTCATAAAACCACACAACATTTTTTATTAGGTGATTCGAAATCGAATTAAAAACTTGGTAAATTTTGTTTCTCTACTATCACGGGAAATTCAGTTGTCGAATGTCGTTACTGAAAATTTAATTACTTGGTTGGTGTAAATGCTAGAAAAACTGTTTAAACATGCCTGCAATATTAGCATTTTTTTTTTTGTGTGGTGTCTCTCAATGTTAGCCAGAAGGGCTTCTACATTTTAACGCGGACGCGGGGGTGAACTGAAGGTTCACCCTGGTAGCGACATGCACAAGGGCGTCCCCCCTTGACGGGGACCACGAACCTCGGCTTGAGCTGTCGCTTGAGTGGAGGAGGCCAGAAGGGCCCTAATCGGACGGGCCTTATTAGCATGTACACATTAGTTTGTATGCAGTAGTAGAATAGTGCAGTAATACAAAATTATTAAAAAATATCTTACGATGCAGTGCACTCGCAGCTTTACTAGAGGAGCGCAGTCGAGCGTCGCGCAAGACAAGGACGGAGAATAAGACGAAGGGTTGCTCTGAGACCCAGCAAGTATCGAGTTTATTCCGCGCTCTCTCGCTTCAGACAAATCCGGCTCAACATGGTTGCGCGCGTCTATAAAGTACCGCATTTAAAATGGCCGCCAGAGAGATAAGGAATTTATTTAAACTGGCCTTTTTACGTGATTATATCGCATTGTTTTGAATGAATGTGCATATCAAAAAATCGTAATTTTTTTGCTCTTTCATTCTATATAAGAACTTTTGATGTATTTGTGCAGGTTTTGGAGAAAATAGCGTTTTAATCGGAGACCAGAGGTAGAAATATTCTCGTCTCGAATTGTGGTACTTTATGTGAAGTTCGTAACAATAGCAGTGAGGGGGGAGAGACGCGCACATCAAGTACGCCGTACCGTTCTTCGCGAGTGTAGAGATAATAAATACGTTACTTTATGGGCGCGTTGCCTAGAGAGGATATGCCAAGATAACAGTAACTTTCGTACGGCCCTATATATACAGTTAGGTATATGGTTTGTTTTTTTTCTAGACAGCGCGTTCGGAAATGCGTTTGAATTAGGAATTAGCAAATAATAATAGGTAGTTTGGTTTTGAAAATTTTTGAAAAATGGAATAAAATTTGATATTATTTAATTTTGATATTGATTCGTTTTTTTTTGGTTGACTTTTCGATGATATTGAACTGATATAATTAATTAGGGTAGTTACCTACTTACAAAATTTTAATTCCAATATTATATTTTGCTTCTGAGCTGTTTGGTGACCTGACATCTGACCTTTCATGTCTCCGCTCAAATAGAATCTGTATTTGAATAGTTAGTAAATGTGTGATATAATTATTTAGGTTTATTAATACCGAAATATTTAAATATTATATATATTTATTCATATATGTATATCTTCTTATATATAAAATTCTCGTGTCACAATGTTAGTCTGCATACTCCTCCGAAACGGGTGGACCGATTCTCATGAAATTTTCTGTGCATATCGGGTAAGTCTGAGAATCGGCCAACATCTATTTTTCATATGTACCACGGGCGAAGCCGGGGCGGACCGCTAGTATATATACATATATATATACATACATAGAAGAAATCAGAAATGTCTCCAATGTTGATCAGCTGTTTATGCGTGAAAGAGTAACAAACATTCTCACAAACTTTCACGTTTATTATTAGTAAGATATATTACGAATAAATCAAATAGTTATCATTCATATCCATCAATATTCATATTTGGTGATGTAACATACCTGTATGCTTCATGTATCATCAATGACAGGTTTGTTTGTAAATAATAACAACTAGCTGACGCCCGACTTTGTTCAACTTACATTATATTTTTAAAATTATCTTACAAAACCCAGCTATGTAGTTTTTATTATTACAGTAAATAAATCTTAATAGTTTATTAGATCTTAGTGATGACTTAGCTAAAGTTGCAGGTTTAGAAAATTTCAGTGTACCAGTATTTTAATTCATTTGCGATCTTATTATAGACTAGCTGCTCCGCGCGGTTTCACCCCCGTGGCTCCACCCCTGTTGGTCGTAGCGTGATAATATATAGCCTATAACCTTCCTCGATAAATGGGCTATCTAACACTGAAAGAATTTTTCAAATCGGACCAGTAGTTCCCGAGATTAGCGCGTTCAAACAAACAAACTCTTCAGCTTTATAATATTAGCATGGACTAATAGAATATTCTATTAGTCCATGATATTAGTATAGATTTAAGTTTGCGTAGTAGCTTAGTTCGTATCTTCAATAGCTTGGTTTTTAGATGGAAGAACCGAGAAGGGTTTATAAAACGAAATAGATTTTTTATTTCAATTTATCTGCACATTACATAACGCCATCACACAATATCATCACATGCAATAGGTAAAGGAAAACATAGTGTTGAAACCGGCATGTCCAAGAATCAAAAAATAGTTCGACGCCATGTGCCAACATCTGCCAACCCGCACTTGGCCATCTGGATAAACCTGAAACTAGGAGGCCTTTGTCCCTGCAGTGGGAAAATATATGAGCTGATGATATTTATTTAAAAACCAGATAGATGTATAATAAATCGAGAAGTTCTGTAAAATAATTTTACAAAGTTGACGAATTTGATTAATTGTTTAATTTCTAATTTCTTAATTATTAGTCGATAATTCAGTTTTTTGTTAAATAATAATTTGGTGAATAGATAGTCTATTTGTCAATGAAGACGAAGAATCTATACTAATATTATAAAGCTGAAGAGTTTGTTTGTTTGAACGCGCTAATCTCGGGGACTATTGGTCCGATTTGAAAAATTCTTTCGGTGTTAGATAGCCCATTTATCGAAGAAGGCCATAGGCTGTATATCATCTCACTAAGACCAACAGGAGCGGAGCACTACGGGTAAAACCGCGGAGCTAATATATAATATGAAAGCTTCGACAAAGAGGACCGCAGCATCGAAAATTCCTTTTGATGGCAGACGAAGTTGCATCAATCATCTGTTATAATATAATGGCCTTAAGTCTAAACCCTTATAGGACTTAGGAGGCTCATGTCCCTGTAGTAGGACAATTAAATATGGTCTGATGACGACGAATATAATGCGAAAAAATTAAAACAATTAGTCGAACTCGTGACCTATTTAACAAAACCTCTAGCCACTGCTCTACCGGACAATATATAATTATGTACTTAACGTATATAATCATTATATAAAACTTATTGTATAATGGATAGATACTGCGTGCGCATGCTTGGTACTGTATGCTGTGTGAATGGTCTTGATACTTTGATTTTTTTTATAGTCCCTTGTTTTTTTATGCTTTAAACATGGGTGTTTATTGGTACATATTATTATGTATTACTAGCGGTCCGCCCCGGCTTCGCCCGTGGTACATGTTTACGTTTTCTCTACTTAAGAACCATCCTCGTACTTCAAGGAATATAATAAAAAAAGAATTATCGAAATCGGTTCAGCCGTTCTCGAGTTATGCGCTTACCAACACATTTTGCGATTCATTTTTATATATAAGAAGACTAGCGGTCCGCCCCGGCTTCGCCCGTGGTACATGTTTACGTTTTCTCTACATAAGAACCATCCTCGTACTTCAAGGAATATAATAAAAAAAGAATTATCGAAATCGGTTCAGCCGTTCTCGAGTTATGTGCTTACCAACACATTTTGCGATTCATTTTTATATATAAGAATTATTTAACACAGACAATATAATACTATACGTAGTATTATTAGGTAACAAATAAATTAAAATACTTTTAAATTATTTATAATATTATAGGAAGTTACTTACTGTAGAGTTTCGAATCGATTCTTGTGGGTGGATGTGACATTCTAGTATGGCTATCATTTTTTAAGACTTTTGATGAATAGTTTTACCTATCCAGAGTGTCCCGGCATCGGTGTAATATGCTTAATCGAACTTATATATTATGTTGAATACACTGATTATTATTACTTTTTTTTAGATTTTTCTTAAACTCTGTTTTCATTCCTAGCTTTGCGTAGGCGTAGGCGGCAAATACCCCTCTACTAGTGAGAACATTTTATTCTATGAAAACATAATCGAACATTTTATAATATTATGTCCATTGTCCAAGATCTGCAGCATAAAAACGCATAATTGTATCTACCATTACACTAGATAAGAAAATTAAATCTATTTTCAAATCTACGTTAAAAAAGATGTTGCGTTCTTACTAGTGCAATTAAAAATTAAAA
Source organism: Colias eurytheme (assembly GCF_061535395.1). NCBI lineage: Eukaryota > Metazoa > Arthropoda > Insecta > Lepidoptera > Pieridae > Colias > Colias eurytheme. The sequence goes on from NC_143001.1 coordinate 2,514,488, forward strand.
TGAATTTAATTACAAAATATCAACCATATAATTCCTAGTACAAAGTATCCGCAGTCCATCTCATTATTTGTCCGCGCTTTTTGAATAATATTTTAAGGACACGCCAATTTGTGCTTTATTTATGTGCAATAAAGCTTACAATCCCTTGCGCAGGATATTCAATAGTTTTAAAAGCTCTTTGCTCGCCTGTTTTATATGTTTTGAGCCATCTACATTAAAGGCTCTTCATACGAGACATAAAACACAGAACTTTCTTGAAAATTAAACAAAATTCAGAATTCAGTATACAGTAATATTTTATCTATCCATGTATATATTTTTTTGTATGAACCTACCTATAAAATATAAAATATTGAAATGAAAATCGTAACAATTATTATCTATCTATCTCATTATAAGACATAATATTATTATGTTTCAGATAATTATTAAATCATTAAAAGGCTTCTATTAATGATTTAGTAATTATTTGAAACATGATATTGTCTTACAATAAGCTATAGGTAGATACTAGATAGCCATCCTCCACATCGTCTCTATAATATATTTATTTTCTTTATTATAGCAGTTTCACACTCAAAAAAAGGTTCGATATAAATTACTCGTGTGAAATGCCATTACTGCATTATCGCACACATGCGTCCATACTTATGTACATGTATGTGTGTATAGTATATGCAATGGTCACCAGATAAATCGGTACGGATGACATCATTTCGGATAATTTTGTTAATACGAATTTGTTACGTAATTTTTGGTACTGAAGGCTTAGTGGTTGGTTCTCTTGTATGTTGGGTTGGAAACTAGTTTGGAGAATGGTGACAAACACATATGATATGTATAAATTTTAATTTGATTTATAAATTTTTATTTTATAAACGTTTGACCAAAGAAATTGTTTACAATAACAATACATAATGAAACACAGCACCACAAGCAGAACTGTCGATTGAAATCCTCTGAAGGCGAGGGAATAGCTGCTAATCGTCAAAAAGCTTCCCTATTCGCCCTAAACTAAAAATTGATTTATGATGTTGGGAGCTGTACACTTTGAAAAATTCAAAACCACATATTTTTCGGGATTTATTAAAAATAACTAATAATATTACCGATTAATCGATTGGAGCTTCATGTCTCCTGAGTGTCACAAGCTATATGCAGGGTGTAATCGTTAAGTGTGCACAGGCGATTTTTCCGTAAGTATTACAGATAACAAAAAACTTTAAACTGATATCGAAAGTATGCCAGGGAAATGTTCGGAAAATGTCTGGGAAACATCCTTAAAATCCCCGGGAAATGCTCGGAAAATCCCCGGAAAATGCCTGGGAAATTCCCGGTTAATGTCTGGAAAATCCCGGAAAATAACCGGAAAATGCCAGGGAAATGTCTGGAAAATATCCGGAAAATGCGTGGAAATGTCCGGAAAAAGCGTGGAAAATGCCCGGAAAATGCTCGGAAAATCCCCGGAAAATATCCGGAAAATGCGTGAAAATGTCCGGAAAAGCGTGGAAAATGCCACTTCAAATTTGCGAAGTAATTAAAGCAGAAAACCAAAAAAGAAAAAGAAAGCTAAAATCTTTCATATTAAATGTATACGGGATATTCATATTTCATACTTAATGTATGGGAGGGTTTAAAGATAATTTTTTTGATATTTCTCGATTTAATTTTAAAAATTTATTACGGCCATTTTACTCATTAGGTTAAGTACTTTCGATATCAGTTTAAAGTTTTTTGTTATCTGTAATACTTACGGAAAAATCGCCTGTGCACACTTAACGATTACACCCTGTATATATATATTAATTTATATTATTTTTTATTGACCAAGATTTAATACATACCTACATAGCAGATGTGCTATATAATACCAATTATTATAACAAAAAAAGTAAACTTAAAAAAAAGTGGCATGGTTAAATATAGGTACACCAAGTCTAAACTCTAAAGTCTAAACCGATAATAATAAAAAGCAGACCTTTCCGTCTATCACCAAACCCGTCATTATTCAATCTCCTCTGTATACGTTTAACATAAATAAATCTAAGAAAAATTAAATTACTATAATCACTTTTTAATCCTGCGCAGAGCTGTTGTACGGTTAAGATGTTTGTATTTGTTATTTATTATTTAATTTGCTCACTTTCAATTCTTAATATTTTATATATAACAAACAGTTTTTATAGACAGCATACTATAATGTAAGTAGAAGTCATGACCCTAATATTGTAAATTATGTGTTTACTTTTAAGTGTAAGTTACTGATTCCACTTTGATGATTTTCAAAAAACAGTGTTTGAAGTATGGAGTAATGGTTATTTGCTACAATTAAAATATCATCAATAATGTTTAAAATAAAAAGTACGTAAGTATGTGAATACAGTCTTCGTGGTAAATATAGAAGCTTACATTATATGCACAACACACAATAAAGCTGCATTGAAAATTTTTTCAAACTTACGTAACATCAAACACGTATCTAATGCAGAATTCTTACCACAAATACACCATAAGACAGATTGCCTTGGAGCCACGTCTGGCCGCCTATTACACCAATTAGGATAACCGCAGCATTCCACAAAAACTAAAAATAGTGCGGTGTAAATTCGACCGACTTATTATGGGGGTTGAGTTTTTGTTAAGTCGAATTAATTTCTTTCTAATTGTTTTAATTCTTTGTATGATAATAATGTGTATTTCCATCCCTGTTTTTACTCTTCTATTATATTGTTTCATAACAAATATAATAAAAGTTAATTTACTTCGAATGTAATAAATCGAATTTATTTAAAAAAATAATGTAATGTTTATGAAAATATTATTTTAATATGACCAACAATTCGGGATTTTAGCCTTACAAAAATTATGCGACTAAATGTACCAAAAGCTAGTTTTAGCTTATTTACTTTTATAAGCAAATTCTCTCCAACTCTCACAGGCCTACATCCGTGGTATATTGTAAGTCCCCATCAGGTAACTCGTTTGATTTCCTTAAAATAATATTTATTCCCGCCATCGAGTGACGTCACCGGAAACAGGTGCGCGGGAGTTCCGCTCGCGACTCGATTGGGGCGAACGTAGGGTTGTCAGATAAAAAATATATATACACACATAATATTATGAAGTACCTAAGTAGGTATAGCACATTATTTACGCACGTATAATACAAGACTGAAAAAGGAAAGTTTATGTGTGTCTGTTATAAATTAATTCAAAAACAAAATAAATTATAATAATAAATTATCTTTATATCATTTTTTACTTTAATCAAGAAAATGTTATTCGTGTAACAATAAATGGTAATGTACTCTAGGAAGAGCGAGATGTTCTAACACAAGCTATTAATGCTTAAAACTTAAAAGGATGTCTCAATGACTGATATAATTGTAAACATATTTGTTACTGAATAAATATTTTTGATTTTTTTGATTTTTTTTTAAACTATTTAACAATGCGCAAATTCTGTCACCAAAAATCCAGAAACCATATTTCTTCTTAAACTACATATCTGCTGATGCTTCTATTGGTTAGCGCTGCTCAAACCAACGAAGCGATAGCTGACGTGAGTGACGTCACTGCTTTATAAGACAACAACCTGAAGTGTGCACCAATTTACGGATTATCCGTTGGGAGGAACTTCGAGTTGAAAATCCTGTTGCTTTTGCACGACAATAGGATGCTGAACGAATTGTTTACGTCACTTAAGCAGTGAGTCACTTACAAGTTCATATTTCAGTGTTTCTTAACAGTTATCGTTATTATGAAAATAATAAGTAATATTAATTTGTATGCGTTAGACCTGTACATATAATGATCATCATCACACATCATCCAACATCGATGAAAGTAATTTACTTAAAAATAATATTTATAAAGTAAATAGGCCTAACCCTAGCACAATTACATAAAAACTACCTACTAGCCATAGCCTGCGACATTTCGATTTCATTTTTGCTTGTTCGTACTAGATTTAATTGTTTCTCAAAGTAACAGTCTAATAGTATTTAGGTAGGTCTTATTCGTAAGTAGTAGTAGTCGGTATATGGATGATTACTAATAGACCGGGAGATACTGACACAAAATTTCGAGTCATTTGTAACAGGATGGCGGTTCTACAGGGGTCTTAGTACGCAATGACAAAAAGAAAAACGATGGCGTGAACGCTGGTACCGGCGGCTTAGTCGCGTGGGCGTTAGTCGAACTCGTCGGAAAATAGCGAAAGTCAAACGATTTGTAACAGTATGGCACTTATTTTTCCTGTAAGTTTGAGGATCAACAAATATAAATACAAAATTTCAAAGATCTATGTGTTGGAAATCTTCACTTATATAAATTAATAATAAATTAAGTTTTCAAGTATGACAGCACTTTTTCCCCCTACTAGAAGTATGGCAAATATAATAATGGTCACATTTTATCAAATACTCTCCAAAAATCCAAATGCAATACTGGTACAAAAAGTTTGGCGAAATAAAAATTTTTTGCAGATTTTCGGCGGTATGGCGACCATTTGGAATCGTCCGAAAAGTATGGCATGGCGATTTTCGTAAATGGCTGCACGACGATAGTTACCTGTGCAAAAGTTAGCCTGGTACAAATGGTTGAATGATTGTTTTATTTAAATCAACACATTCGCATCGGTATGGCGGGCTGTAAGTCACACCGGAAAAGTATGGCATGACACTACCGCCTACTCCTTTTTTATGGGCTATCGGTAAATTCTAAAATTTTTGTGTTACAAATCGTTTGACTTTTGCTATTTTTCCGACGAGTTCGACAAACGCCCACGCGACTAAGCCACCGGTACCAGCGTTCACACCATCATTTTTCTTTTTGTCATTGCGTACTAAGACCCCTGTAGAACCGCCATCCTTGTTACAAATGACTCGAAATTTTGTGTCAGTATCTCCCGGTCTATAACAAATATATTATTCTATAAAAAGTCATATTTTTATTTTGTACGTAAAGTACCTATGGTACCTAGTACCTACCTAGGTAACGAATGTTATTTTTTCAATACCATTTTAGTGACACTAATAATAATTAATAATTATGAGAAAGTAGGTAGGTACCTGATATAAAGTTTAAATATCATTATTATTTCATCTTCATGTATATTTTTATATTCCACTTATATTAATAATTAGTTTTTATAAAATTTTTAAAGAAAGTTGTAAACAATCCGTAGGCAAATAAACATAAAAAGTAATCGCTTTGTCGATGATGAAATTATGTAGCGCCATCTAGTGCTGAATAGATAAAACTTTTCTTGTATACATTTTAGTGACTTTCTATATACAAATCTACTCCACGATAGATGGCGAGGAAACAAAATTGTGTTTGGAAGTGTACATAATTTATCTATTTACGATTAATCGTGATATTTTAAATTTTCTAAATATTTCTATTCATATTATATATTTTAAGAAGTACATAATATTTTGTGTTATTATTTTATAGACACTGATCGTTAAGCCCGGATGCCATATTCTCAGTTAATTCCTCAATATAATGCTTATTGTGTTATTTTATAATTAAAGTTTGTATTTTATAGAAATATTTTCTACTTAAAATTACAGCAACCTTTTATAAATTCATTCACAGATTGTATTGTCTTTATTGTTGGATTAGTTGTAGATATAAATATAGAAACTAGCTTTTCGCCCGCAGCTTCTGTTCGATATAGCCTTGATATAACTTCACCCTGTGCTTTAAACAATAATTATAAATTTTGTTATAAAGTGTGCAATTTTTCGCATTTTTGAATGTTGGTTAACAGTAAACACTATCATTGTTTGAAGAAGGTGTTATTATCTAACTTTAATATATTTGTGATTAAACCAAGACAGGAAAAGGATGGATAATAAATAATAGACACAAATCATATTATACGAAGATATTATATTTCAAAGAACATTTATCCTTACATTAGCATATCGGTCAATACAACGTGTGAAACAATACGAACGTCATACCATAATAACAATTAACTAATATTATTATTGTGATAATATAATTCACCTACACTTTATCAATACAAAATTATAGCTGCAAAGTCTAGTTGAGTAGAGCTTGTTACATTATAATGCTAAGAACTTCGTAATTAAACAAATCTGGAGAAAAAACATATTTAAATATAAACTAAAATAATGCTGTTGAAACTTATTGACATAGAAAACAAAGGTTTTATATCTGTAATAGACTGTAAAAATGTTATAAACAGAAGAGAAAATGAAAAAAATATTCTCTCAACTCTAATAATCAGCATTATAATATAAGTATAATCCAAGTTTTAACCCGTTAAAAATGTTTCAATTGTACCTAACAACAATGCAAAAACTTAATTATAATTATTTATTAGTTATCTGTATTTATTGGAACATAATTTTCGTTTTAGAAATCAACAACACATTGCAGCTTTTCTAATCTCATCTATCATAGATACACACTACATTAGCAATGTAACACCTCGACTTTATGCCCGAGGAATTCTCTATGGATCTGACATTGAAGAACAATAAAAATTGACAGTAAAATAAAAGACAATGGCCTTTTGGACCCGTAACAAATTCAATTAACATCGTAAAAGGAGTAAATAAATTATTTCCATGTTGAAGCGACCATTGTCTTCGGATAAACATAATTTCATGTCACATACTTTGTACAGAATATCCAATTTATGAACTGTAACGTGGATAAATAATTCAAGTATCAGAACAACGGATAAAACTTTCATAAAACAACAATTATGTCTAACGAAGTCAACGTAATGTACAAGTACCATTCATACATATGCATATAATAAATTATATTCACAAATTGGATTGTCTACACGCCTATCACACTTGCAAGACGGTTGTAAAAAATATAAAAAGCTCACAATTTCACATTATAAATACTGTGGGTAGTTGAAAATAGCTGCCATACAGGATGCAAGTTACCGCATACGTCACTCTGTTTCGTACACCCGAGGCGAACAGACGTCCCTAAGCTTACGTAGGCTCTCAATCGAAAGGAAACTCTTATTTCATAAGGCAGTGCTTTATTGATTCGTTAAGCATTGTCTTTAATACCAATTCTACATTTCAAGCTACGTAACATAATGATATGCCCAAAGGCTTTCAAACTTTGTGCATGATATGTAATTTCAAAAATAATTCTAAAGTATTATTTTAACTGTTTTTCAAAACCGTGCATCTCAGTATTTTCCACGTTTAAATAAATATTTTAAATAAGAGTATCATATTGTTTTACATTAACATTTTTATTGAGATAGTGCTTAAAATAAAATAGAAGTAAGCATCAAGTATTATCATAGGATTAACATTAGTTTCATAACAATTCATTATCAGCATCTGTAGAAGACTTTACTAGTTAAAAAATAGACACCAATATGAATAATCTAAGACGAGCAGAGGTTAATTTATTGCTTTACATGTATACAACTTTTAACAAGTGCTTTAATAGGGTATATAAATAGGATAAATAATCTCCACTAAATATCAATCAATTTCGTTTAAAAAAATATTATTTTGTATCACTCAAAATGGTTCCGTGTCGTATCGTGTGAGAATAAATAAAAACAATTCAATAAAACAGAGAAAAACAAATTTAATCACGAATAAAAAAACAACATTTCTGACAGCTGTCAAAATTGACATCTACGTTTCCCCCCAAAATTGAACTGTCAATGGTTTTGAGTCATAGACTACAAGGATAGAAAAAGTATTCCTTCACAATCTTTGGTTAGGAATATTGGCAATTAGGCTGGTGAAAAGCGATGATTGGTAAAGTAGCGGATGAGATGACAAGTGCGATGGTATTAGGCCACAACACAGATAAGACTTAGCTTTAAGACGTCACAGCACAGTGGCGGGGATGTCCTCCTCCTGTAAACAATGCTATTTCACATAATTGATTTCTAGTCTTAAAAATTGATTGGCACTTATTATTCAACATCGATTAATCGCTATTGATTTTCCAAGAACACATAGTTGGCTTAATTATACGATTGCATCTAATTCTAGCAGTATTTTATTGCTCTTAGAATTGAAGACATTATTGGTGAGTTGTTTCTTATAACAAATAGACATTGACCTGACTAATATCTCGACCCTGAATTATGACTATTAAGGAGACAAATATGAGGAATGAATTAGATTTTTTAAGAGAGATTGTTTTAAATTATAATCAAATTTAGCATTAAACATTGTTTTCATGTTAGGAAAATGTGCCCGGTATTTCTTGTTGCATACACAAACTATTCACAGACACCTTTATTCGGATGTCTGGGTGTAATAAAGTGCATATTATTCAGTTTCAGGTTCTTTGAAATATAAGGCTCTAACATACTTCAATCAAACCTTTAACAATCGTTACCTATTTACAAACGGCACTCAAAACAAATCGTCACACTCAAGATCCAATACAATATTAAAAAACAGACATTTTATTAAGGGCAACACACACACAAGACGGGCACAGAAGCGGTAAGAGTATTGTCCTATATTTTTTAATTTGCTGTAGTTTACCTATCCATATTCTGAAGTCAAGAAAAGAACATGTGATAAAATTTCCTTGAAATATTTTGATTTATGATTTAGTTGATTATGCATGGAGAGGTAAAAAAATCTTCATCTAAGTTATAGGCCTTGTTTTCCGAACACCACAATTCCATGCGTATTAAATTACGATAAAAAGGTCAAAATCACTCGCATTCCCAAAATTTTTATTCTTTTATACCCAGACAATTACTTGATTATCTTCACAGGCCGCTAACACATCGTCGACGGTCGTCGGCAAGGAACTCTCCTCTTGAGGTAATTCGGTTTCTTTTTCAAATTGTAGTAAGGCTTCGTTCTGAAATTAATGTAGTATGTGCAAAAATTATTTAAGGGTTTTTTGGTAACTGTTGGCAAAAATTCATGGGGAAATGAGTATGTTGATAGGTGTAGTTTTGTTTTTTGTCTACACAACAACAAACAAAACTACATTACGACTTACCATCTAGATTTTCTCTAAGATGTTGTATAATGAATAAGTGACACTATTGCACAATAAAATAAATGCCGTTTGAAATCAGAGTCAATAGATCAAGTAGGTATGTATTTATATAAAGTGAAATTATATAAAAATACTCACTTCCATTTTTAATCTGTTCAGCATTTTATCTCTCTCACTCTTTAATATGTCGCATGCCTTTGTCTCGTTTTCATCTAGAACGCCTTTAATTTCCAATTCAGCAATTTGAGTATCTTTTTCACTAATGGCACCTTCCAAAAGATCTTGCCTATAAAAAAAAAATAAAATTCTATGAAAATACTTTGACCGTGTTTATTATTCTTTAAAATTATGAATAATTTCTACTTGTAGAAATCACAGTTCCTTTTATTTTACTTCGATTCAAAGACTTATACCGGATATATTTAAAATACGAGCCCTACGTCCTTTTGACGTAGTATATATTTATGTTTAATCTATTTTGTCCTGATTTTTTATCTAAATTAATATCTCTAAAAAATAATCTTATATTAATAATTTTTTCTTTGTATATTTTTGTAATGGTACAAAATCAGATCGATATTTTCAGTATGAACTTGTTTCAACATTAGAAAACCTAATCACAACTGACTGAGTGATAAATAATATTTTTTTTATATTATATGAACGTTTGGTACATAATTTATAGTTGTCTTTATTACTATTGTCTATTTCTATTCTATAACTTACACGACACGTGACCAATGGCGTAGCATTGCTTCCCGTTTCATTTTGCAGCTTTGCAGCAAACCTTCCAGCTGCTTCAAGCGCTTTGTTAGCATTGAACAGGTTTCACAATTCAGCACTGAAGCGTTTTGCAGCGAGCGAATCCTTTGTTCCATTTTCTTCATCTGAAATATAAACATTTTTATTATGCTGCTATCTAGTCGTGCGAGCCATTATTATTTCTAAAGAATATTCTGCAAATATGTATTATGATAAATATATGTAACTTTGAAAGTAGGAATTTAGTTCGTTGTTTTTTTGCTCATTTCAATTTCAAGGGGATTCACTATTTTGTTTTCACGAGATAATGAATAGCTTAAAACCTAACAATTATTTTAAATATAATCAAAGTAAAGCAGTTCATAATGTAAAACTTACCATATTTATCGCTTCGATCCTCCTTTTCTCTTCTTCATAGAATACCTTTTCTCTTTCCGACGCAATCAAAAAGGACTCTTTAAGTGCTTCTTCCAATTCCAATATCCTTTTTTCTTTATATAATTTCTTCCCAGTACCAGATTTATTATTTAATATCTGTTCTAATTCATCAATACGTTCATCTTTACTTCTTACCACGGCTAATAATTGTTCGAATTCAGCTATATTATTGTTCTCTCTTAACGCATCTTCCAATATCGAAATACATTTCTGTTGTTCAATAATCTTCGAATTCTTTATTTCTATTTCTTTCGTCAAATCTGTTATCTTTCGTGTAAGCTTCTGTATATTTACCATACTCCTGTCTCCCGTATGCAAGTCATTGTAACTTCTACTAAATTTGCATTTATCGAGCCTATCCACTACCTTACCACTCTTTTGCAATTCAAAGAAACTCTTACTCTTTTTTAAGTTATTCAAGTCTTGGCTATCTGATATTTTTAGGATTTCCGAAAGTATAAGCGATGACTCATTTAACTCTATCTCTAAATCGATTATCCTCATCTTATTTTCTTCTAACTTGCATTTAAGCCTGTCTCTCTCTTTAAGAGTGTCTGTTAGATCGCTGATTGCATCTATCTCGCTTTGTCTTGCTCGCGATAATTCCTAACGATAGGGGTGAGAAAATGAAAGAAAGTAATCAAATGAATAAAAATAAATATTAATTAGACAGTAACAAAACATATCAACAGTATAAACTCAAAAATAACTCGAGAAAGGCCAACATAGACTTCAGTTTATTCCTCAATTGATATTCGCATAACAAGAAAAGCTGGTTAACATGGACTAGTGGACTTACGGTTCTACCTAGATACATGATTGCTTAACAGTTTTACAATATTGTAATATTTCATTATCAATACTTAAAAAACAAGTCCCGCTGAACACGATTAAATTTCCATTTAAACACTTAAAAATATCGCTAAACTAATAATTATCTTACTTGTGTGCCGGTTACAATAAACTCAATTAGAAAACCTGTATACATGGTTTCAAGGATTATCAACAAGAGGTGACGCTTTATTATTATTATCTGAACACTTCATTACAATATATATTCAATACAAATATCAATAACATTACTTAAGTACGAATTGCGATTGTAAAGCTTAAATATGATAATTTACCGAAAGACGTGGAGGTCGGAGAAGTCGCTTACGGATAGTTAGTAAGTGCGACAGTTAAAGAACAATATTAAACAAAATGATAAAATAAATGAACGACAGTCTTGAGAAGGGCTAACTTAGAAAAAGCTTTTGAGGAAGCCAGCGGGTCCGGCCTGAAATGCAGCGTAAAAGTAATTGTTAGTTTTGGGTTAGGTTAGTAGATTAGTATTTGCAGGTTGCTTCAACAATGTTAATGTTAATAAAATAAATGCATCATGATCATAATTATGCAAAAATATATTGATTGAATACATAGAAAATTTTCTATTATAGTATAAGGTTGATCAAGTAAACTAATAAATGAATCATCTGAAGTTTAACAAGTACTTTCATGATGTTTTAAAGATAACTAAAGAATTTTTAAGTTGTAATAAAGGAAACGTCAAAAGTGTTAATTTTAATATGAATCTTATTAATAAGGAATGCAAATAACGTTAACAAGTAAAAATATGTATTAGAAGATAACACGAAAAATGCAAACTTTACCTCTTCTCTTTGTGCTTGTGCTTGTTGCTGAGTTTTTAATTTGGCTTGAAGGTTTCTCACAGACCTAAAAAGTAAGTTGTTATTAGTATTCATTTATTTATTGAATTACAAATATTGCGTTCCAAACATATAAAATTTATCGTGACATGATTTTCGTTCATTTTATAATATTGATTGAGATACCTATTTATTGAGTTTGCCTCTATGATTTTCATTTGGCAAATGTTTATAATATCCTTACAAGTTATTTAATATGATGTGATTCTCTTACACTATTTGAATTATGTTTACTCACTGCTGCAAATCCATAATCTGCTTCTCCTTTTGCGCCTGTTCCTCTTGCGACATCTGCACAAGTTGCAACAGTCGCTCGGTTTCAGCCGCCAACCGCTTTGACTCCTCCTGAGATGAACCCAATTGTTTCTTGAGATCGTCGGCTTCTTTCTGCGTGTCTGTGAGCTTGCGATTCATTTCTGTTACCGCTGCTGTGCTGCCGCCGGCCTATTTAATTATAAGAAGTTAGTAAATATCATGATTAAAAATAATTCATCATCATCATCATCCTCAGCCCATATATGTTCCCTTTGCACGCTGTCACATGTCTCCATGGGTTGGCAGATGTCACATGTCGTCGAACTTTTGATTCTTCGACATGTCGGTTACCTTACGATGGTTTATGTCACCGTTCGGAGTATTGTTTTAAGTTATAGGGAGGCAATAGACTCCATAATAGAGGTTATAGGTGTTCTTATCTTATTGCAATTTGTTGTTGTTCTTACCTTCCTTAAGGATGCTTCCATTTGGTCCATTTGCTCTTTTCTCTTCTTTAACTGTCGGTCTAACTCCGTTAGCGATTTCTCTTTCTCCTCCACGTCTTTCCGTTTGTTCTCCACCGCTCTTCTGTTCTCTTCAAATTGTTTTCTTGCGTCTTCTAGCTTCTTGAATTCTTCTTGTAGTTGTTTTCTAGCCTGAGCCGTATCGTCCCCAGCTCTGCCGCTCTGTCCAGCTTGTTGGAGTTTCTTGTTCGCTTCTCGGAGATCGAGCTGTTACACAGAAACGTTATTTTACTGTTCGATCCTATAATGTTTCAAATGCTGGTGTTCAATTTGTCACCAACTAAAGTAACCACACTATGTTTCGCTGTACATGCAAAAAAATAAACTTGATATTGAAGCAATTAGAATTCATTTATATTTTTATTTATAGTTAAAGCGAAACATAGTGTGATTAATTTTTGAATAGACAGTGACAAAAAAATCACCAGCAAGATTATAACATGAAATATTTACATTTATATAGCAATTCAAATAAGCTTCAACTGTAATTATGATCTTTCAAAAGTAAAAGTTCTCGTAAGCCCATCATTACAAAAGCTGTAACACGTAGACGCAAATCATAATTGCAGCAATGCGTTCAATGATAGATAGAAAGTTTCAAACACTTTAATATATGACACAACACAATACACAGTTGCAATAGCGATGGCTGAAATATACAAAATTATCGTAACGTGAAGCGTTCTTGCACCGAACATTTTACAATCGCGATATGGTGGGTGGTGCGTTTGTGATTTGGAAATGTCTGGTGCAACTTGCCGAGAAAACATTTACATTCATGAATCTGACGCCGAAATACTTTGCGATGATGAAACTAATAAAACAAATACGAATGAGGGGTTGGAGGATGCCCAGCGGGCCGTGGGAGGCATGCTACTATACAACAACAATGTACATGACACCGATGATGACTCAACAAAAAGAAACGCATGAACATTAAATCAAAATCTACCCATGGCACCGGTGCAATGATTACAACGCGATTTGCGGTTCAATCGAGTTTCGTCTTGTGTTCATACTGCGGTGGACGGAACAAAGAGCAACGCGTAAGATATAAAGAGAAGATGTGTAATAAAAGAAATTTATTGAACGTAGAAATATGTTTCGCTATATTCAATTAATATGTGAGTATTTTCGTAAAAACTAGTAATCTAAACAACTATAGCATAGTAACTATAATGTTTTACACTGTTACCAATATTTAAAGAATTAAAATTTAAGTCAAAAAGCATTTAAAGCGTTTAGTTTATAACTAAATAATGACAGTAGTCATGTGTGTTGCGGGAATAGAAGAGAGTGAAAGTAGAAGACTTAAATCAAATCTAATAGCCGTTGCTCTGGCTCGTCACTAAAACATTACAACATTTAATTCGTGTACGGTATTATAAGAAAGTGATAATCTAGCCCATGAAACTCGATTCAACCCCTATCCCTCCCGGTAGCTGTGGGCCGGGCGATCCTCCAACTGACCTGGCTCTTCTCCAATTCTTGTACGAGCATCTCCAGCTGCGACTGGCAACGTTCCCTTTCCACCGCGAGCGATCGCGCCTCCGCTTGAGCCGCTTCAAGCTGCTTCTGTACTTCTTGCACGTTGGACGGTCCGCGAGATTGCAGCTGCTGCAATTGCTGATGTTGAGCCTGGAATTGTTTCTCTAATGAGTGTAAGCGTTGCTGGCATTCCGATAGCGCTTTCTCCGCTGCGATCGCTTTAGTCTTTTCCGATTCGACGACGGCTTTCCATTTATCGACCTCAGCGGCTCTCTGTGCCTCTTTCTCAGCCTTTTCTGCGCGCTGCCTGAAAGAGTCTTTTTCTTTTGAGACAGCTTGCATTTGTTGTTGTAATTTCGCAATTTCCCGGTCGCGGCTCTCGATAACAGATTTTGCACCGCGTTCGGAATCTTGTGCGATTTTTCTTTGCTCCTCTTTCAATCGTCTCACTTCTTCTCGCTGCTTTTGCAGTTCTGTTTCTGACGAATTCAACTCTCGTTGGAAGTTCACAAGCATGTCCTGAGACTTTTCTAATTGGGCTACAAGTTGATCGCGTTCAATTGTGAGTTGCTTTGTGTCCGCCTCTAATTTGACTATTTGCTTCTCTATTGCATCAGCTTGTTTATCCCTTTGTTCTAGTATAGATGCCATCTTTTCTCTATCTCTCACTGATTGAGCTAATTCCTGTTGTAATTTAACTAATGTTTCTTGCGTGCGATGATCTAATGTACGTTGTTGTTGTTCTATATTACGTCTAGTATTCTGTATCTCAGCTCTGAGAGCATCCCTTTCTTGTTCAATCTGCCGCATCTCTAATATTGTTCTTTCTAATCGTTCGTGCATGCGTCCTAATTCATTTGTCATTCTATCGTACTCTACGCGTGTCGTCTCATTTGTCTCCTGATACTTCGCAAGATGCATTTGTGACTTTTCAAGTTCTTTAGCTAAGCGGCCTGCCTCCATTTCTGTTGCATCTCTTGCTTGTATTGCCTTTTCTAATTTATCACGGAGTCGTTCAATTTCTAGTCTATCTTCCGTCCTTGCCTTATCGCCAGCAACTGCTTGTAATTTCATTCTTTCTATTTGTGTGAGTTCTCCTTTAAGTCTCTCATTATCCTTTTCTAATTGATCCGAACGCAGTTTCAATTTCTCACATCTATCCCTGAACTTCTCACACTCAATGTGAGCACGTTCAAGGTCAGTTCTCTGTTTCTCCATGGCTGTTGATAATTTCGTCACTTCGTTCTTAGACAGTTCCAACTGTATATTCAATTCATGTAATTTAGTTTCCGCTTGTTCCTTTTCAGCTTGCAGACGTTGGATTTCAGTTTGTGATGATTCGAATCGTTCGCGGTGTTTATCGAGTTCGGTTTGCATGCGGCTTAATTCAGTACTCCATTTATCCTGTTCGAATTGGTATTTACCTCGGAGACCCTCGACGCGTTCTAGTTCGGAACGTAGACGGGTAACCTCTTCTTCCGCTTTGCGTGCGCGCTCCAGCTCTAGTGTTGTCTTCTCTAGCCGTGTGCGAAGCCGTTCAACTTCCAACTTAGTTCTTTCGTGTTCTTCCTTCGTATCATGATACTTTCCGTAACGCGCTGCATATCGTTCTGCTTCTTCTCGGGCACCTGACGCATCCGCTTTAACTTTATCTAATTCAGCCTGAACCCTTCTCAACTCGGCCGATACTTTGTCGTGCTTATCGTACATCTTTTCGAGTTCTACCTGCACTCTGGCCATTTCTTCTTGTGTCTTTTCATTGGACGCTTGTGCTTTACCACACTGTGTCATTGCTCTGTCATATTCAAACTGTAAACGTTCACTGTCTGCCACTAATTTTTCTTTCTCTGCTTGCAGTCTTCGCAGCTCGATCTGACTCTTTTCGTAACGGTCTCTCACCATTTCAATGTCAACACATAGTCTATCCATATCTTCCTTTGCTTTCTCTTCCTGTTCTTTGGTCCTGCCTAATTGTAAAGATGCCCTGTCATACATTTCCTGTAGTCTTGCGGATTCGTCTTGCAGTTTCCTTAGATCATCCCTAGATTTGGTAGATAAGTGAACTTGTTTTTCCAATTCCAATTCTAAACGGTCTTTATCAGCTTCCAGTATGTCTATCTTGTTTTGCAGTCTATATATTTCGTTTTGAGATCTGAAACAAAAAAAAAAGATAAGTTTTGTTATATGATAAGTTATTTGCTTTTTTACAACACCACACAATAAGCCACAAGACGACATAGAATACAATGTACCTATCATACTTCTCAAGCATTTTTTCGTATTCTTTGTGCGCGGTCTCTTTTTCCTCTATGGTCTTTTGTGTTGAATACAAGGCTTTGTCTAATTTCTCTTTCAATATTTCTAATTCAGTGAGGGCGTCATCTCGTTCCATCTGAAAATAAAATCAAAATGTATAAGAGCTTATTTTTGTTATTCTTTCAATTTTACTAAAATTAATTATTTTAAAATATAGTAAGTTCATCATATAATGATGAACTTACTATATTTTGCTTTAAATTGTGATTAGATTTTTTTATAAAATTTCAATTTGAAACTTACGAGAAAAAACTTTTAATTTAAGACCTTTTTCATGGATTAAATATTGAAAAACATATTGTCTTATTAAAGGTAAACAGTAAATTTATTTCAAGCAAATATTTAAGCAAAAATATTTTTAGTGGCCGTTATACGTCTGTTATAAATCATTCAGGCAATCAACATAAGAACAAAATCTAACAATTTATCTAACTCACAGTCAATTTCTGATGCTGCTGATGCGCTTTTTCCCATCTCTCCCTTAGCACGTCCAACTCCGTGGCAGCACTATCGCGGTCTCTCGCAGCGCGGTTAGCCGCTGCAGCCGCTGCTTCCGCCCGCTCGCGGCAGCTTGCAGCGTCTGCAAGCGCTGAATCGCGCTCTTTTTGTATGCGCGCTATAAGTGCCTGCGGACAAAATTGACGGTTAGGTGATTTGGAAGAAGTGTATTTAAATTGTATGTTATATTGTGTACTTGTATTAAATCGAAATTCACCCCCTGTCTAATTAATAACTTGGTAACGGTAAGTACGTTTTCATGCAAAATTTGCATGTAGTTATAACCATTTGATTACAAAATTTTGTAAGAAATTACCTGCCATTAATTTGCAGTTACAATACAATTTTAAAAGTTGTTTGTAGAAAAAAATACGAAAATATTGAAAAATTGGGTATTTGTATAGAAAATTCTGAAACTTTAGATGCTACGCAGATGAAGTCGCCTACATAAGCTAAATTTTCAGGAAAATTAAACTTTAGATTAGTAAACATGTACTGTAGTACACATTAGTAATCGTGGAATATTGACGAAAAATTGTGTATCCATATCCTATACTAATTATATCATCGATAAAAATTAGTAGCATTCAATCTCATTAACAATAAATAGCACAACAAATGCGTTGAATTCACAAATCTGCCAATTCAATGTACAAGAGCTAGCCTATATTAAGTACAAACTGAATCATATTCTTCTTGGCACAGTTCCACCTAACTTGTCCCTTTACAAACTATTCGTGCGAAGGGACAATCAATATTTATATACCCATAACTTTGTTACGTCTGGGCCAAAGATCTTGTGATAAAGTTCAAATATAGCAGATCTTTAATAAAATTTACTATTCGTATTTATTGAATAATATGCAATTAATAAAATACACTAGCTGTGCTCCGCAGTTTCACCCGCGTTGCTCCGCTCCTTTGGTCTTAGCGTGATTATATAGCCAGCCTTCCTCGATAAATGGGCTATCTAACACCGAAATAATTTTTCAAAACGGACCAGTAGTTCCTGAGATTAGCGCGTTCAAACAAACAAACAAACTCTTCAGCTTTATAATATTAGTAAAGATTCCATATCGTAAAGCTTTACGACCGTCAATTAAAACCACATCAAACCAAACAAAACACATAATCAATCACATAATTTATTATGACAGTACAGTCATGTTGATACACAGACGCCACCTCGTCTAGACATATGAGAGACGAACGCATTACGCATACAGTGAAGCTTGCCAAGTGTTTTATTACATTTGAGAATATCTTTACGCTCTTCAGAAAGCTCCATTTTGTAATAATCTTGATTCCCGTCCATCAAGACTGTGACCTCATTTTTAGCGGCATTATATCGCCTAATTTTTGGGGTTTTACGTGACTAGAGTGTAAATGATGCTTTCTTTTTCGTTAGTTATTTGCCCTGACTTTACTCCTGTTCAATACTATAATATCATTAAGTATAAGTGTAATATGGTACAGTCTACTATTACTTTTAAGTTTGCCGTCACTCTTTAAATTATGTTATACAATGTGCCTGAGCAAATGTAAAATAAAGGAAATTTAAAAATGAGAAAATTATTAAGTTCTAGGTAAACCTACAAATGGAATGATTAGTAGGTTTAATAATTTAATATACCAATTCACTTTAATGGCAAATAATCACGAAGGTTTGAAGTAATAATTATACCTTTTTTATTAGTTCATTACAAAGCTGATTTAATTAAACCCAACCAGGGGTAAAAACGTAAGATTCAGGTGATTAATTTTTTGCCTATTTTTCTCTTTGTTTAAGGCTTCAACTTTTTATTTTATTACAGAAGTATGGATTGAAATTATTTTTATATTCTTATCAAAATTTAGCAATGTAAGCTTGTAAACATAATCATGCCAAGTCTATTATTATGTTAATTTACGATTTTTCTTTCTATAATACATAAAACATAAGAATATACCAATTTGTCCAAGTCCAAACTGTTTTTTCAATCTACTCCATATTTATTTAAGAAAGAAAGAAAGAAAGATCATTTATTTGACTCCACAAAAAGATAACACGCACACAATACAATTAGATTAAGACAATACAATTCAAACACAGTAAAATTAAAATATATATAACTAAATTAAAAGATATAAAATTAAGAAGTGGAGCCAAAATGGTAGCCACTCAGCATAAATTGCAACGCAGCTGTTGCAACACTGATTTTCAGTGGCCCCTCTTTGAAGCGATTGGAGCGGCAGTGCGTTCAAAAATATAATATTATGATATAATGTAAACTAATAAGAGCAAAAACATGTACTTATGATAATTTAACATGACATATAAATAGATAAATGTTTAAAATTAAATCATAATAATAAATACATAATATAGACAGATAGATCATATACCTACATAATATAAAATATTTGTAAACATAGTAAAAGTTAAACCCATCACACAACTAAGGTTGGAATTTAAACTCATGTAATAAATATTTTTTGTATTTTTGTTTGAAAGAGTTTAATGAGATGGAGTTTAATATTGGTGGTGGAAGATTGTATTTCATAAAAACCTCCAGCTTATAGTAATATCTTATATATAAAATTCTCGTGTCACAATGTTAGTCTGCATACTCCTCCGAAACGGGTGGACCGATTCTCATGAAATTTTCTGTGCATATCGGGTAAGTCTGAGAATCGGCCAACATCTATTTTTCATATGTACCACGGGCGAAGCCGGGGCGGACCGCTAGTATAGGTATATAAAACAACAATTTTCCTTAACAATATCACCATTTACTCTTTCATAAACGCTCAATTGAGTCTACTTACTTGTGCCTTCTCATGCTTGTCTCTAAACCGGTCAGCGTCCAATTGAGCGGTGTCCCTTTCCTTCTGTAAACGAGCTGCTTGACCCAATGCCTTGTCCAGTTGTGATTGGAGTGACTCGAAATCGTAAGCTGATTTCTCGCGGTCTACTTGTAACTGTTGACAATGATGGTTTTTTGTAGAGAACATTATAACATGTGTTAGTGTGTTATTATAAATAAATAAATATTTCGGGAAAATTTTCACACACGGCACGGTCTGATCCCATACTAAGCTTTCGATTGTGTTATGGAAACCAGATGGTTGATAAACATACATATATAATTTTAAATAAATACTTATATAGATAATTAACACCCAGACACAGAGCAAACATCTATGTTCAGCACACAAATATTTGCCCTGGGTGGGAATCGAACCCACGACCTCTGGCTTGGAAGGCAGGGCCACTACCAACCAAGCCATCCGGCCAGTCTCTACATTATTTCTTGTCAATTCATCTCTTCAGTTTGGTAGGTACGTATTTCAGTTTAATGTATTACGTTTATTTGGTTATGGTGTTATCAGAAGGCCATATAATGATTGTTAAAATGTTTGATTATTCTAATTGAGTAAATATGCGTAACAGCCAAATTTGAAGTCGGAACAAACTATACTATAGAACATTTGTAAATGAAATTCGATACACAACGGTCAATTCATTTTCGTTAAATAAATAAACTAATACCTAACCGACATATGAAGTTACACACTGAAATCTAGTAGGATCCTTTACGTGGCAATTGATTGACCTAAATTATAAAGAAACGTCAATTTCAATATAATTACCTTCCTAACTTCCACAGCAGATTTATCCAATTTCTCTTGCAGTTTATCGATCTCTGAATGAGCCGCATCCAGTGATGCCTGTAACTTATCTTGCTGTAACTGTGCCTTGCCCAATGTTGCCTGTGTTCTTTCTAGTTCTTCTCGTGCCTTGTCTAGTTCTGCTATGGCCTTGTCACGTTCTGAGTGGAGACGACTGATGGATGATTGTACCCTGTAGGGAATTTGAGGTTATCTGTATATTGACTTCAGAAGGCTTACGGTTAAATTAGATTTTTTTTGTTTATAATACAATAAACATTTATCTTTAATGGATGAATATAAAAAATGTATATGTTTATCTGAAAATATTAAAAAAGTATATGTATTGTTTTTTGAAATATAAAATACTAAGCAGGATGTGCACGAAGAGAATTTTTAATACAACAAAATGAATCTTCATATTTTTGGTAAAACTTAATCCTTGCAATCGAAAAAATTGAAATGAAAGGAAAATTTAATAAAATATAATATGATTACTCAATATCGATTTAGGATAAACTCTACAAGAATTTATGTAAAATCATTTCTCTTAAGAAATTTTGTCGCAATCTGGGACCATCTCAACTTTTCATATTACTTTATTATTTTAATAAAGTTTGTCACTTAAAGCTCACAAAAGCGTGATCTTTATCATATTTTCAAGTTATGAAGAAACTCTAAAATGTAATTTCAACATTGATAAGATAATTCGCCTAAATTTTTATCCAATTTTTTTAGCTAGTATGACTTTTTTTATGCAAAAATATGTATGACGTTTTTAGATAAATACAATGATAAAATTTTAAACAATACTCACCGATCATATTCTTCCTTCAAGCTATCCTGTTCGGTTTGTGCATTTTCGAGTTTTGCTTTGAGACGATAGACCTCCCCTTGTGATTTCTCTAACTTTTCTTGTAACGCACCAGCTTCAGCTCTGGACCTTTCCGCATCTGCTTGTGTCACTCGCAACTCTGCTTGTGTCCTTCTCAAATCAGTGGCCATCTTATCAGCTTTCTCTTGCACTCTGTCCAGTTCCTGTGACGTCGTTAATGTGCTTCTACCAAACGTAGTTTGAGACCTCTCTAATTCGTGCTTAAGCCTTTCGTTTTCTAATTCTAGTCTAGCGAGGCGTTGTTTTGCAGCTTCCCAATCGGCACCAGATCTTCCCACTTCACTTGCTGCTTTGTCTAACTCTGCTTTAGATTTACCCAATTCGGACTGTGAACTTTCTAATTTCGCTTCAAGCCTGTCCTTCTCGGCTGAAGCTCTTTCGAGTCTTGCGCCCAGTTTTTCTACCTCACTTTCGAGTGCATGCAGTTTCATCTTGTAATCGGCTAATTCTCTCTCATGAAGCTCTCTTTCTTCGTTCTTTTCATGTTCGGCTCTGTCTCTCTGTTCTCTAAGCTGTTGGATTTGTTTCTCTTTATCGCCTATAACTTCTTCTAGAGATGATAAAGCACCTTCTGAGGAACAATGATGCGCTTGCATTGCATTCAGTCTGGCTCTGGCCATATCGACTTGGTTGTCTTTCTCTTTGAGTAAGTCTTCAAGGTTTTCAATCTAAAAATTTTGAATTATGTAAGAATATGTCAAGCTCTTTTATGATACCAAAAAATATATAAAATATTTACATAAATGAAAATAAATGATACAAAAATAAAAATACTACATACCTTATACCAAAATATAACAACATAACACAAAATAATATAAAATTAAACATAAATGTAGCCACTAGCGTTACAACACCACGAAAAATAAAAACAAAACACATAATAAAACAATAAATACATATATTTAAAAATAAAATGTACAAAACGTAACTATAAAAATAAATATTTACTTAATAATACTCAAGCTTGGGACGTAAAAAATTCGAAGACGAAATCAAATATACATAAATAACAGTGAACAAAACGAAAGTATTGAAATTAAATACAATTAGGTACACATTTGCCACCTTACAAAAATAGATTTTAAAATTCTATGTAATCTATTTCATTTCAAAAAATAATACTGGAACTTGGAATGAAATGAACATTGAACATTATATTCTATAACATTATATTCATTATATTTATTTCTATTACATACTTTATTTATTTAAGCTACAAAGGAGTAAGACCTCCAATTGAAGCCTACTCTATAACATCTGTTATTTGTTCAATAATATGCCACAGGAAATTTTTATATTCATGTAACATCAATTCTAACAGATACCTAATAAAACATAGAAGTAGTATACACAGATTGAAATTTTTCGATTAGCAAATATCTCTAGCCCAATGTCATAATACTTTACATTTTCTACAGCACCAACATTCATTTACCTTCCTCTGCAGCACGTTAATCTTCCTGTCCTTGATTTCAGAGTGATCTCTTAGTTCTGCCAACTCGTGCGCAGCAGCCATTGCTGCAGCTGTCTTCTTTTCCACGAGTCTACTCTTTTCATCCAGACGAGCTTTTAGTTCTTCAACCTACACAGGTATTAGTTATGTTAATAATTTATTTGTATGATATAATAGCTGCGCTTTGCGGTTTCACCCGCGTGGCTCCGCTCCTTAGCGTAATGATATATATAGCCTATAGCCTTCCTAAATAAATGGGCTATCTAACACCGAAATAATTTTTCAAATCGGAGCCGTAGTTCCTGAGATTAGCGCGTTCAAACAAACAAACTCTTCAGCTTTATAATATTAGTATAGATAATGACGAATATTTTGTAGTATATTAATGAGTACTGTACTAATGTTTCTTTCAAATATGTATGAATATGAAAATATGTAACTATATTATTTAAAATACCAAATGTAGAAAATATATGTTTATTTTGATATAACGTCTCTAATCTACCATACTTACAACTTTCATATTTACAACTTTTTCCCATTATGTGTTTTTCTATCAAACTTAGTACTTGAAACATATTTTAAAGAATTTATGCTTAGTTGTAATTAAAAAAAAATATTTTATTATTTCAACGGATGAATTTCAATTAAAAATGTTCTTACGTCAGTCTGTAGCATGCTGTAGTGCTCCTCCTTGGCGCACAGGGACTCCTTGAGCACGGCGATGTGCCGCTGGTAGTCCTGGTGCTGCTCCTCTAACGCCTTCATCTTCGCTGCCATCGCCAAGATCTCCTGGTCTCGCCTCTGAATCTCCAGACGGAACTCATCCAACTGCTCATAGCAGCATCAAAAAATCAAATAAATCCGAACATACGATTAGAAAAACCACAAATTCATTCAAAGAAAATCTATCTACATAGGCGATAAGTGATGGCGGAAATGATACTGATGTCAAACATATGCTACTCATTAGCATGGATACGGTTGAAGTTAAGTTAGTATCGATATTCAAGCGGCTCAAGCTTCGATAGATAAAGAAGTGTTAGAAATGTTTTCAGCACTTAATTCTATCAGTGCCGTGGAAGACATTTCGACGTATCTTAATTTAGTTTCTACATGCAATTAATTTACTTTATACAATCGAGCCGATTCGAATTCATTGTTCATATCTGGAAAACTTTCTGTTTATCTAGAACTAGCGTTCGTAATTGTAAAGCTAATGAGTCAAAAGAAAGTTTTCCAGCATCGAAGAGATAAAAATATCATCGAATAAACGTCGTCAATGAACGGGCGCCTACATTGTGATACATTTATCTACCGATACTGTGAAGAGACTGATGACATGACGACTACATGAAGAGGTCGTGTGAGCTATACTAGTGATGGGTGGCGCGGGACCAAGCTATACTGGACGATGAGTTGCGATCACACCGAAAGCGTTTATCAAAACACATAATCAATTTACAAAAACGTAGCTTACGACCTCGACAGTCTTAATCGTTAACGTAATCTCACACGATATACATTCTACGGGCCTATCCTATATAACAAAATATCGATCTCTTAACAATAAACAATACACAAAAATACATCGACGGCTCTCAATGAACGCGGACGCGAACGCAGTCACAGGGTCGTGGCGTATCTGTAGTACCGCGGCGGCTGCGGCTGGAGGGGCCGCCCGTCCGTGGTGACGCGGACGTCGTTGAGCAGAAAACTTACTTGTCGCTTGAAGGGAGGTTCGGCCTTATCGTAAAGCGAGGCGTGCGAGAGCGAGGGCGGCGGCGGGGACGCGAAAGCGGCGAGCTCGCTCTCCAGGAGGGCCACTTGCCGCTCCAGCGTCGCTATGCGCGCCTCCTTGGTCTCCAGGACCGCCGTGAGCGTGGCGCCCGCGGAGCCGCCCGGCAGCCCGGCGGCGGCCAGCGCGCGCTCCAGCTGCATCTGCAGCGCCCTCAGCGTGTCCGCCGTCGCCTTGAGCTCC
The DNA here is from genome assembly GCF_061535395.1 of Colias eurytheme. Classification (NCBI taxonomy): domain Eukaryota; kingdom Metazoa; phylum Arthropoda; class Insecta; order Lepidoptera; family Pieridae; genus Colias; species Colias eurytheme. The sequence continues at coordinate 2,539,464 of NC_143001.1, forward strand.
TGCCACACGCGAGTCGGTCAGCACGCGCCGGCCGCCCCTACACGCCCGCCACGCGTCCGCTCGCTACCGCCTCGCTGGGGCTACGGGCGACCTCCGCAGTGACGCGAGCGGTAGCCCCAGCGGAAACGAATTTTAACACAAAACTGAACCAATGAAATAACGAGACGGTCTTCGCTAGGGTTCATGTGACGGGTCGTAATGAGCTAAACATGCAACGATCGTGACGTACGTGTCAGCCGATGGGACGCTCGGACGTCGACGCGGGTGGGAAATAAACTGTGCTCGGGAACAAGCTCGGGTGTATGGAGGTGAAGAGGAAGCGAGTTGAGAGAAGCCACAGTGGGTGGGATAAGGCGTCGCGACAGAACATTCGGCTGGAGAAATTAATGAAATGAAACTATCAAGAACAACACTAACAGAAACAGTGACTGATAAAGGTATCACAAAATAAAACGCCCATGTGGTAAATACACATATATATGAGAAAGCGGTGACGTGCCATTTATATAGAAGAGGTGCAGGAAATCTACCGGTCAGAGAATAATTCTGATCGAGGAAAATTTCTGGCGTTACTCTAATGTGAAATTTCCCTTTATTAGAATAATAGTCTAACACTGCATGCAATACTGACATTCATCAAGTATGAAACAATTACCTGTTTTTGTGCCATTGCTTGCATTTGCTGGAACATTTGCCTTTCTTCTTCCTTACCTGGAAAATACTTTGTGTGAGTAACTGAAACAATATTATATACATTCGTCTACCACCAGGTTTATTATTATATAATTAGCATGCAAAAAAGTATATTCAGTACACAAATAATTACTACAAGTTTTACTCTTATATTCATTGTAGATGTAATCGTCGAATGAAATCTAAAAAATAATTATTTTACAATTAAAACATGGAAAATATTTTTTTTTTTTATTAGTTCTGGCGGGCTTCCTTTACCGCCTATATAATTTAATATACTTATACATACAAATATTACAAAATATTCAGGCTTTAGTTTGGATTCTTCAATGTGTCCAATATCACTGGCTTTTGAAAGTTAAATATTCTGCATATTAAGTGTAAGTACAACTTATTATGTTTTCATTAGTTCTAGTTTTAGAGCCTATAGAGGCAGATGATATTTAGAAGTGGAAGAAAATTTTAAATAATAGGTAATATGAACTTACCCATTCCCTTATTCTGTAGCATTTCCAATAATTTCTTAATACTTTCATCTCTGGCCTGTAACGTTTGCTTCTGGGTCTCAATTCGTAATTCAAGTTCCTGTATAATAATAATAATAATTTAACCCAAAATAAATAAGAGAAAATGATTAAATAATGTTAATTCATTTAAGTTTTTATGAGACTGAGAACGAACACTCTCTGATGAAGGGAAAATCTATTTTTCATTACATATATTATTGGTAAATAAATATTAGGTTATTATTACATTCGCAAGGACTCACATAATATATAGATTTCATTCCCGTTCTGATTTCTCAAGATTTTCTTTACATTAAGTTCTTTTTGATTTTGTTCAAATTAGGGCTAGGTAAAACAGAAAAATTAAATTGTTCCTTCTAATATCGGAGACGCTATTTCGTAATAATTCCTGATATGAAAAAAAAATATGTGCGTGTACACACGTAAGAAGTGAAACTTCTTTATGACCTTATTTTTCAAAAAATAATTTACTATATGCAACTTTACAGAAATACGTCGAATCACGCGTGATAGGGATAAGAAAAAAAGATGGCGCGTAACGGAAAAATGCCACGCGTAACGAAATAATGTTACACTAAATTTTTTTCCAACCCCGATAAAGAAGTTTCTCTTCAATAATATAATTAAATAATACCTTGATAGTGTCCCTCAAAATAGCTATTTCCCGTTGTAGATGTTCATTTTCCGCGTAAAGTGCCTCAAGTTGTTGCTGTAACTCTGGAGCGGGCTGGCGCATGCGCAGTCTAAGTTCTTCTTCCAATTGACGTACTAGCATTGCTTGTTTCTGTAATATCATTATTTATTTAATATGTGTTATGTGTATCTATTTATTAGTATAAGTAGTTTCGCTATGCGCGATGTGCTCACTAATTTAGAAATTACAAATGTTTTTAGTAAATAGTTTTTAACCCTGTTTGTGTCAATTCCAAGTTGTGAACCAAATAATACAAAATTAAAAAAAAAGTATCTGTTTGTAGGAAAGCTTGAAAATGTACGGTCAGATTTTATTTTCGTAAAAAATTATTAATTACAACTCTATCATTATATTCAACGGCCTAAGTAAGACACCTATCCAATTTGTTCAGATACTTGTTTTCTATTTTAAGCCGAATACATTTTCATAAGAATTTCGCCTAAATAGTTTGAATACAGGGGGTCCCACTGTTGGTATACTTAGCTCAAAGGAGGTTATAGTTTTGCATACGCTGAGTACGTAAAAAAAATACTTATAAAATTGCAGACGCAGTTTTTTTCAAATATGAATTCTTAAAACTCTATGTGTAAACCCATAACAAGCAACCCGCTCAGCTTTGCTACCACCTGTTTCATAGACAAAATGCGCACATTAGCGAAGCGGTATAAGAAATTGTATGAAATAATATATAAGGCAAAATAAAATCAGGTACCTAGCAAGTATGTATGTAATAAGCGTCGTAAGGTAGAGCCGAAAAAATTTACCTACTTATAATGTCCTTGTACAAAATTAGCCTTATTCTTTATACAAATACTTCAGCAAATTATTTGTAGTTTAAAATTAAAACTATAAAACGCAATCTTACAATCACAACTAGTAAGAATTTCACGAAAAATTTATTTACTTGTTCTACGTATTTTGTAAAAAATTACACATAAATCGTATTGAATTATGACCGTTTTTAATTAGTCATTGTCATGAAAGTAGTTTAAATATTAAAATACCAAATAAAAAGCTTTAAAAAGTATTTCCCTTTAAAATAAAATATAGAGTTACACAAAAAAGTAACAGCATTAAGTGAAACATAAAATTATAAATAAGAAGTTATTGTACGATTTATTACTGTCACAAAAGAATGCACAAGTGTAACAAACGACCTTAAGTATTGGAAGCATATTCTCATTTCCCGAAAGTGACAAAACTTATTTCATACCGTTCACACTAGTTTTTCGAAGTGAAAAACCAAGGAAAATTCGCCCATTATATAACTAAGTATACTACTTAGTTTAATAGAGCTTATAGTGTGAATCTATGTATCAAGAAGATACGTATCATTGTTTTTGTGTTTTGGATTGAGTAACTCGAATTTCTATCATAGTATAGGATGAATGAAAATGAAATGAAAGCAGGCACGCGCGTCGTACCCGGGTAAAAAGTAGCCTACATGCTAATCCAGATTATTATGTATCTCTCTACTAAATTTCGCACAGTTCTGACCGATGTTTTTGGGAGAGTAAAAAGGGATACACATTTGTCCAATCTATTCTCACAAACTTAAACGTTTATAATTAAGGAGGCGTAGACGTAGAGGAAGGCTTTTTTGTATTTGTAAGATAGATACTACAGAATTTATTTCCAGCTCTCATATGTAAAAACTGCTTTCCGAACTGGTGGTAAATGGTAATCTATGTTTTGACGACTCAAAAGTGCTTCTAGAAGCGGTTTTTGTGAAGAAATAAATGTTTACGTTAGTGATCTTGTAAATAACCATAGTTTTAATAGTTTAGTTTTAGTTTGATTCATCACCATCACATATTGTCTGATTACGGCCTATTAACATTAGCCCATTATCTTCCCACTGCTGGGACACGGGCCTCCTATCTCTACTTGATATTATAAAGCTGAAGAGTTTGTTTGTTTGAACGCGCTAATCTCAGCGAACTACTGGTCTGATTTGTAAAATTCTTTCGGTGTTAGATAGCCTATTTATCGAGGAAGGCTGTGATATATTATCACGCTAAGACCAACAGGAGCGTAGTCACGCGGGTGAAACCACGAAGCGAAGCTAGTACATATATAGGGTATTACGGATCATATCGTATATTTATAATTAGAACATAAATACAAAATCGTATAACATTTCCTGCAAGGTATTTCAAACAGACCTACCAAAGCCATCAATAAATTCAAACGTTTAGTAGTTAGTATTAATCCAGTCTGCAGTTCATAGATATGGTCTATCCGCCTACACGACGCTATTAGAGCAATGATGTCATCGTACTTATGAGGTTTGGAATTGTCTCTCGTGAGAAATAAGATGCTTTGGGGATTTCATGTTGATGAAAGGCAGGCTTATAAGGAATAGTAATTGTTATTTAGAAGTAAGCTTTGAATATAGCATAGGTATAAGTTAATATAATTTTTGTTCTAGAACTTTATGTTCTGCTTATTAAACACTAGCTGTGCCCCGCGGTTTAACCCGCATTGCTTCGCTCTTCTTGGTCTTAACGTGATAATAATATATAGCCTTCCTTGATAAATGGGCTGTCTAACAGCGAAATAATTTTGAAAATCGACCAAGTTGTTCCCGAAATTAGCGCGTTCAAACAAATAAACTCTTCAGCTTTATAATATTAGTAATAAATCCATACTAATATTATAAATGCGAAAGTAACTCTGTCTGTCTGTCTGTTACTCAATCACGCCTTAACTACTGAACCAATTTGCATGAAATTTGGTATAGAGATATTCTGATACCCGAGAAAGGACATAGGATAGGTTTTATCCCGGAAATCCCACGGGAACGGGAACTTTGCGGGTTTTTCTTTGACTGCGCGGGCGATGCCGCGGGCGGAAAGCTAGTAATCTATATACTGGTCACAAATCTTTCTACAGTTGTTAGTTATTGCAGTAAACGTTATTACCTTGAAAGTGATAAATGCTGAAAATTATATACTTAACTTTATAATTTATAGAAATAGAAAATATAATACAAGTTCCTGCAAGTGTTTTGAAAGAACACCAACCGTAACGTAATCCCCGCGCCATTCAAACAAAATTGATACAATAAAAATTGGTTTTCGAAATTCAATTCATTACTAAAACACAATACCGGGAACAGGCAAGCGGAAACAACAATATTTTCATAGCAACAGCAATTTCGCCGGAAGAAACAAAAAGGCTTTTGCCGTATCACATGTGGAACAATGAAAACTATTTTCAATGTTCGCTGTGAATTCGAGCTAAAAGCTCGTGCGTTGAAGGAGAATCGATTCAAAAATTGCTAACAATTTTCTATGAAGGATGAGTTGATGACGTTGAATTTTTCAATTTTTAAAAAGGCGGTACAAGACTTTTAATATACCTACATGATGAAAGACATGGAATTGTATTCCTTATCTTTCAATAAAAAATAATTATCTTATATACAAATTTATAAAAATGAATCGTAAAATGTGTTGGTAAGCGCATAACTCGAGAACGGCTGAACCGATTTCGATAATTCTTTTTTTATTATATTTCTTGAAGTACGAGGATGGTTTTTATGTAGAGAAAACGTAAATATGTACCACGGGCGAAGCCGGGGCGGACCGCTAGTTAATTATATAAGTACATACATAGTTTTAAGGTCTATTCTAACAATAATATGGATATTACATTTATCTGAAATAAATAACATTATGACCATTGATAAGAGGTTTTTATTTATAAGAACTAAATTAAATTGATAAGGTAATTAAATTAGTAAGGTGAGGTAACGCATGTGCGTAATATATGTTGAAATTTGTTAATTTTAATAAATACCAACATATTATATGAACGAAAATTACAAAGCAAAATGTTATAGCCAACTTCAACTTTATGATTAAAAGCTTCAGTTATACAACAAAATAACAGTCGAATTATGGATAGTGACATCTATTTATAGATGTGTTATAACGTGTTATAACACGAATACAATCATAGGTAATCTTAAACATAGTCATTATAATCAGTAGGGAAACTTCATACAACACGTTCGAAATGGCTCACGCACACAAGCAAGCGTTTTTACGAGAATCGCGTAAGGGTATTATAACAATTTGAACACGCTTGCTTGTGTGCGTGAGCCATTTCGAACGTGTTGTATGAAGTTTCCCTTCTGGTTGTATTTGTATAGTGTCGTCATTATCTTCAACATACGAATAATTGTCATTAACCTCACGAGCGTCATTCGTTATAAGTTCGTTAAATAACCTCCCCTCTGCCGAATTTTATTTGTCGATATTTTCAAGGGCTTCGTTAAACATTAATATAACACTTCCTGAAATGTCGAAACGAAGGTTGTATTAGATATTTATTCGTTTCCCGACCAATGAAATGATTGGCATTGGTTTTTGTGTTTTATATAAGCATGTTTTTGAAGTGAAACTTCTTTAGGCGCGTTGAGAGTAAAATTTCAAGGTCGCATCATGGCAATACCGTCGCGTCATGGAGTAAGTAAGGCGACGATTTTGGTATCTTTATATATCTTTATAACTTTTTTGACTTTTGTGCTCGGCACATATTCATTTAGAAATTTTAAGTATCTTTTGTAGACTGGATAAATGGGAATGTTGCAATTTATACAACTTTATTTAAAAAAATGTGTGCGTGTACTAGTGTACATACGTAAGAAGTGAATCTTCTTTATGACTTTATTTTTCAAAAAATAATTTACTATGTATATGCAACTTTACAAAAAGACGTCGAATCACGCGTGGTAGGGATAAGAAAAAGATGGCGCGTAACGAAAAAATGTTACACTAAATTTTTTTACAACCCCGATAAAGAAGTTTTACTTCAAAAATCGTTTTTATAGTCGAATGAATAGTTAATTCTATTCTTATATTTTGCGGTGAGAGTCGATAGAATGAGAAGATTGAATATCAACCACTGAACGATCATAGTAATTATTATAAATCCTGATTAAACATTTTATCTCTCTATGGATTAATTTATAATCTTCTCAAAGCCGTATTTCGTGTTAGTATTCTAAGTCGAGTGTGTATATTTGTATAACTAGCGACCCGCCCCGGCTTCGCACGGGTGCAATGCTGATACTAAATACACTACAGAAAAACTGTGAACGTTGTATATAAAAACATAGCGACCCGCTCCGGCTTCGCACGGGTATAAAATAGATAGCCGGGCGGCCGGCCGGTACCGCCGCAAACGCTACGTCCCGCAATTTTTAAATCTGTAATATCTTCGAAAATATTCACTTAAATCATACGGTGTAAAGGGTCATATAGATCTATATTAAATGAACAATGTATTCAAGGTATTTAATTTGTTAAGGATTAATGCTGTATTGGTTAAAATCGCATCGAAAATTTGCCATTATTTGTCGTAAAAAGTAAATGACAAAAAAAAGTTATTGTGGGTTATCCATAAGAGATAGACATATACCATCGCGGACTTTTCTGTAGATCTTTTCAATGTGTATAATACTTAGTACATTATTTTGATAAAACTCGTAGGGTTTAGCCTGCGTTTGCAATGTAAGCGGAGAAAATGTAATTTTTTACGACATCACATTAGAAATCTCAAAAATAACAGTACTTTTCCACTATTTAATGGATGTTATTATACATATAAACCTTCCTCTTGAATCACTCTATCTATTAAAAAAAACCGTATCAAAATCCGTTGCGTAGTTTCAAAGATTTAAGCGTACAAAGGGACATAGGGACATAGGGACATAGGGACAGGGAAAGCGACTTTGTTTTATACTATGTAGTGATGATAAAGTGCTTTTAACAAAGATGGAGTAGGTATCTCCAAGAATGTCGTTAGAAAATATATTATTATTATAATAGGTAGGTACTGATTCTCGTAATTTTATGAGCAGGTTGTATGATGTGTTGTTTTTGAAGAAATGTTGAATTCATAATTTTAACATTTACTTTACTATTAGAGACATTGAATAAAAATATCGTAGAGTTTATACTAAGCGTTTAATATATTCTTAATGTCATTAAATTTTAAATCGGAGTTTCATTCATTCATAGTTTTAACAATAGCATACTTCTAAATATACATAATAATATACGTATAGCATTCAAAAGACTCAAAAGATTTTTTTCCGTCAACACTTACTTCAAAGTGGCAAAACTCAGTGTTGCCCGTTAATAAAAGGATTTCCTTGCCTTATTCTCGGTTTGTGCAGTCTGTAGAGGCGCTGAATTGCCACTTTAAACTAAGATGGCGGACGCTGACCCGAATAAACTTGAAGATACTATTTGACAGTAGGTGAAAATGGAAGCTCTACTCTCAAATATTTAGGTAATTGTGAAATGTGTAGTGCTTTTGTACACTAATATAGAACTGTATTTACCGAGATAATATAAAGTCTATATTAGACGCTATATTAGTACAGGAATTTCCTGTAGTAACGTTTTGAGTACGAGTATTTTACATTGAATTACTTTAGAAACATTAATTTATTTATGTTATGATGTGATAATATTTTATAAAGATATGGAAAATACTAGATACAATAAATAATACTAAATAATACTCTACATTTTAATAAATAGACAGACATTTTGCTTCTGCATCTCTAAAATTTAACATTTTCATTAACCGGGACTAAAATATCTATGTTACAAGCCATCTGTTTGCCAAATATAGTGCAAATGTGGTGAGCTGTATTTGCATCATTAATTTAAAAACTTCTAAACACAGACATATAAGAGGCTCATAGTAAAATATTCAAGGAATTAGCATGCTAATCGTTCATTAATCGATGGCAATCCACGTTTTGCGGATTAGATAATGATATTTTTAATTAATTTGATTTTAATAGGAAACCTAACATGATATCTCATGATATCTCCTTTGATGTTCTATCGTTATTGTTCCATTTGTACCTTGATAGGATTATAATATAATTAGAGTCTAATAAACGAAATGAAATATTTTGGATAAGCATTGTGATTACAAATCTATTGTTCTTATAGAAAGCGAATTACGTTAATGTTATTTTTTCAATCTTAATTAAGATACCATTGTTCATTAAAAATAGCAATTAAACTTATAACATATGAAATCAAAAATAAAATCGCAACAATAACCGGGACATTTATTAGTACGCTAGTAGTACCACCCTACAGATGGCGCTAGCCGCGCGCGTCATTGATCGCCCCAAAATAGTACAACCGGTTACGCAACCATTCAATCGTGCCTATTTCTTATTTGTGATCCTAATGGCCGTTGAAATTAAAAAAGTGCACTTGACGTTTCTGTGTTGCCAGTTTATAAATAGACATGAGAAATGAAATTGGAGTTAGTTAATTTAATTTCTAATCTGAAACCTAAGTCTTAAAGAACGGAAATTAAAGCAACATTGTCAGAATTTATTTTTTTTTTAGTTCTATAGTTGTTGAAATAATATAACAAGATACTGCAATACATATTTAAAAAAAATTCAATAATTTACGGTTTAGAGATAATCGAATGATTCATACCTACTTTGTATGCTAAAACAATGGTTTAAAATATTTAATTCTAAAATTTCAATGATTCTCCATAAAGCGTTTATTGCGTCCTCTAACCACAGCGTATAGCCAATCGGTGATACCGCGTTTCGCAATATTTTTTATGGCAACATTAAATTCTTTTATCGTATCGTAAAAGTACAACGGTGATTGGGAATTCTGTATCTCTGAATTTTGATACTACAAGATTGATCAGGCGGTGAAAAAGTATCATCCATCATATTTGTAAACATCTATCCATCTTCATAAACTTTCACGTTTATAATATAATCTGTGACATAATAGTAGGTACTATGCGATACAACTAAGAATAGGAATGATAATAAGTTTTATTATTTATTTATTATACTTCTTTGTACAAACATGAATGGACAAAGCAGAAAAAAAGAACAATATCACAAAAAGGCATCATTTGTACAAAAGGCGGCCTTATTGCTAAACAGCAATCTCTACCAGGCAACCTGGAGTATTAGTTGTTAAATGAAATTTGAAAATTACGATTTGCTTAGACCCTTTTTGCACATAATATAAACGATTCATTTTATAGTATTTAAATTCTTATTACATATCAAATCAAATACTATACAATATTTTTTCTCACATAGGTATACTGCCATTTGAAATGGCTTATAATTGCAAACGTTATTGAAGCGTTATATTATTGCTATTACAGTGAAACCTGGTTAAGTGAGACATCAAGGGACCTGCAATGTCGTTTCACTTATAGAGGTATTCCACTTACCCAGTGTCTCAGATATACAGGTATAAATAAATATCTATCTCATTTACAGAGGGTTCTATTAATTAACTTCAGTTTTTCACGTAATGATAAGGATTGTAGCTTTCGTTTTGACATTTTTCAAATAAACATCTGTACGATAGTAAAGCGAAACTAAAACTGAAGGTAATTGAAGCTCAAAATTTGTACTTAATACGTACTTGGATTTACGTGTGGAATTTGTGTGTAGAATAAGAATGAGTAAACAAGCAATGTTATCTCAGTTACAGAGGTGTAAGCATATAAAATTTACTCGCTGTCTCAGTTATAGAGGTAACTATGATGATAAATCGAAAGAACAAATCCCAGATATACAGGTTTACTTCGCCCCACTAACAGAGGTAATTCAGTGCCAAAGTGTTGGGACCTCAGCATGAGTTCCAGTTATGGAGGTTTCTCACTTATCCAGGTCCCACTTAACCAAGTTTCACTGTATTATAAATTGTTTTGAATTGACAGCTATGACGTCACAATATGGCGCTAAGTGTATCCTATTCTTATCTATAATATGATAGATAGATATGAACTTTAATTCATCTCTCATATAAATAAATTTCTCACTCAACTCAAAAGTATAAAATAAAGTGGCTGTCGCTGTTTATCCGTCCCTGTGTATGCTTAATTCTTTAAAGCTACGCAACAGACTTTGTAAGATTTTTTAATAGATAGAGTGCTTCTTGAGGAAAGTTTTAGTTTATAATTTGTTAAGGCTTCTAAAAGCGGGCGAAGCCGCGCGGAAAGCTAGTGTTATAATATATCCTACAAACAAAATATAAATAAATAAATAAACGTTGTTTCATTTCATTTTTTCATTTCATTAGCACAGGTTACTAAATAGTTGCTACGTACTTTAACATATAGGAGTATTCTAGCTTGATACAGAAGTTATTCCCACCGGGTTTTACCCAACTACAATATCCTCGATTGCCAGCGCTTTGTTAACACGTATGAAACCATCAGGATAATTTCTCCCGTAGGATAAGGATACTAAGATTTTTATAAAGCTTTTAGATTGAAGGTGATATGTTTGAAACCTGAGTGTAGGTATTTTAGTGACAGAGTTGTAGAAATTGCTGAATCTATAAGAAATTTTAATGTGATTTCGAAAATGTTAAGGATATATAATTTTTAATATATAATTTTTTAATATAAATTGATCATAATTAGTTTAACACCTTCAATATATCCGGGATACATCGCCCATTTTTGCAAGTGATTACTATCAAGCTAATTTTTCGTGAGTAGCTTTATTTTGATGAGATGCCCAATAATTTCATGTACGAAACTCTCGATTGTGGTAGCTTACAGAGGTAACAAGGATAAAAATTTTTGATTTGACGGTTCTCAAATATTTATTACGCAATTTGTAGGACAATATGTCTGTTGAATTATATAAGTATTAAATAAGTGAAAATAAAAAAATCAGCTGGTTAGTAATCATTTATGATGACTTCGTTATCGATACACATTGGAAAGGGGGACTCTTTGATCAAACCATAGATTTTGTAGGACAAATATTTTTTCGAATAATTTAGATAATTATCTTGAGATTGAACAAAAAAAAACATTCAGTTAGTAATTAATATTTGAGAACCATCAAATCAAAATATTTTATCCTTGTTTCCTCTGGTAGCTACCACAATCGAGAGTTTCGTACATGAAATTATTGGGCATCTCATCAAAATAAAGCTACTCACGAAAAATTAGCTTGATAGTAATCACTTGCAAAAATGGGCGATGTATCCCGGACTATGAGGTATATTTTTAAACGATAAACATAATTCCAAAATGAGGCGGGATTTGTTCAAATCTGTTTTGAAATTCTATTTATTTGAATTTTATTCTCATTAATAATTTAAGTATTATTTTTAATCCTTGAGCGTGATAGTTATAATCGACCACACTAAGAAGAGTCAAGTCGCAAGTAAACCATTAATTAATTGTAACATGCCAATTTAATTACGATATTGAATATCTTCCAATAAATACTTCAACTCTGGTTTCATATAATTTATTAGATATATTTTATGTGTTGTAACTTATATACTAGAATCACACATATTATAAGCAACAGAATAACTTTTGTCCTTGGTTTTTTTCGCGGCAACTACGGAACACAATTATTAGTATCTCAATATTTTTTCTAGTACCTTTTCTATATTTGTCAAAGGTTAAAAATTATAACTTTTTATTATATATCTATACTAATATCACAGACTAATAATAATATACTACGTACTAATATTATAAAGCGGAAGAGTGTGTGTCTTTGTTTAAACCCGCTAATCTCAAGAACAACTGGTCCGATTTGAAAAATTCTTTCGGTGTTGGATAGCCCATTTATCGAGGATGGCTATAGGCTATATATTATCAGGCTAAGACCAACAGAAGTGGAGCCACGAGGTTGAAACCGCGGAGCGCAGCTAGTTTTATATATTCTTTCATTACTTAGTCCCATACTGTTTATATCTCACAGCTGATCGTCTCTTATTTTTAGCCTGTGATCTAACCGGGCTATTTTAATCCACATATTTATCTCAAAAGCAGATGTTTCGCATGCTTTGAAATGTTATAATAATGGCTATAAGATAGTGAAATACTTAAAGGTGAGTATTGTATATTTTTTTCTTGTTTCTACTGTTAAAGAATAAGAAGTAAGTTTAATAAAGCACGAATTAATTCATGACTCTATCCGAAACGTACATAACTATGCATTAAAACAATTCAAAGTTCTTCTAAAAGAAGTCTATTTGAATTAGGTAATAAATGTTTGCATATTAGTTTTATTGTTTATCTCAAATAATAAAAAAACAAGTAAACAACATATGCCTATAATAAATGTATAGAATAGAATATTATATTTGATATTATATCCGCTAACTGTCAGCTCTATACCTAATCAAATCTCTTTCTTAACCATTACTTTTTCAATAAAAATAATCACGCCGTTCATAGGATTTAATTTCATAAGAACACACGAAAAAAACATCAGTTAATCTCAGTTTAATCTATGAGTCATTCAGAGTACCAATTAACTGAAGTTTAGTTATTCCAAAGATAATACTATACTAGCTTTGTACTAGTGATTCTCTCGGGACCAGTGATTGCGTTAGTGAGTATCTGACCTTAATATTGTAACTGTATGTGAAATATTCGTTTGTGGATTAGTTGGTTAGAATGTATACGAGGGTTTCAATTTTGTCTTTGATAGGAAGCTTTGTGATTCCAGGGGGACATTCAGACAACGATTTTCTATTAAATGCAGATAGGTATCTATTCTATACGTAGGTATAGGTTAATTGTAGGAAAGTCAAAACTTTATATTAAATGTTTAAAAAAAAAATACTTGGATGTGATCTACAAACGATATCGAAGCCAAGAATATAGTTTTTAGAGTTTTTGTTTGTTTGTCTGTATGTCCGGGCTAAACTCAAAAAGAACTGAATGGATTTACTTCATATTTGGTAGAGAGATAGCTTGAGAACTGAGAAAGGTCATATGATAGGTTTTATCCCGAAAATCCCACGGGAACGGGAACCACGCGGGTTTTTCTATGACTACGCGTGCGAAGCCGCTGGCGGAAAGCTAGTATTGAATAATTTTTGAAATTATTTACAGTATGTACAACAAACAACAATTAAAAATAATAATCAACGTATTCCGAATTCAAATTGAACTTGTTTTTATAATGACATACATAATATTTAGGTATGCAAACATTTTTCAGACACATTCAGTTTAAAAAATAAAAAAGAAATAGTGAGTACAGACTATAAAATATTAAACTTGAATTAATTGGAGTGGCGAGTCTCAGGCCAAGTGGGACGCTAGTTTTTAATAAAGGTAAAGGACCTTTAAATGATAAAGCCTTTCAGATAAGTTATATTTCGCACCTATTTTTATGTCCAACTCCTGTTTTAATTTTATCTAATCTATAAATACTCTTCCCATAATTTTAAAACAAGATTACAAGACTATTTAACTCGTACCAATTTTTAACGTAAATCAGTTTACGAATTATCAATTTTTATAACATTTATAACATTAATTTTTAATCAAATTGAAAATTTAGATAATTCGGACTGTAATGTATTTTATTCTATACGGTATTCAATTTTTGAGATTGAATGTGATGGTAATATTGTTTTGATTGATGTTATTTTAGCGAATAATGTAGCTACCTATTAACGATTTACCTACAAATAAATAATTAATCAAATACGTTCAAATGAATTAAATTAGTAGCTTCAACACTTGAAGCTCATAAAACTATATTAAGGCAAGGCGAAATCAATATTTTACCAAGAATTCACTAGAACATTCTAGATAGACGTTCTAAAATGATCGCCGAGTTATTCCGCGAAGGAAACTTTAATATCACGGGAAGCGCGAAGTATGTAATCCAAATTTATTCCAACGTAATCTTGGTTTTCGTATGTACTAACATGAAATGAGAATTCTTGTACAACGGTTCTGAAATTACGAGTTTTGCTCTTTGAAACCACGGAAAAAGATTACGCTATTTAATTAAAGCAAACAATGGTTTTAAGAATTTAAATACTTTTGTTTTACTAAAGTTTAACGAAGATCGCATTGTTTTCGAAATATGTAGTTTTATTTTACGTTCATTGGAAACAAATATATTAAAGTTAATACTATCTACTAATTTTAATTTTATTACGTATTATAGTAATTAAATTAAAAAACGGTATAAAAATATTCAAAGATAATTATTATAGTGATATTCGTGAATGTTCAAACAAAGAACTATTTAAGCTAACAATTGTTTTACTTTATACGCTGCTTTTAGGCGCTTATGATTCATAACCTTAAAAGCTCGTAGGACGCTAAAAATAATTGTTAAATAAACATGTAGAGATTAAAATACGTAATTCACTCCATCATAGCGACATAGTTAAAAAAATGTCGTATCTAATGTATACCGAAAAAAACAAAACACGTTTGATAAAACAGTATTAAGTTACTCGTTCCCTATTATCGCTATAGGCTAGAAAACTAGGACATTCTGTGTCTGGAATCCCTTATTAAAGTAAGAGGTTTTATATCTGAGATCAATGAATCGGAAATTTGTTACGTAATTCACAAAGCCTGCCGAGGTTTTGTGTTTCAAAGAGATTGAGATTTCTCCTTTTTGATTAAAGACGTCTGACTGGATTAAAAAGGTATTAGAGGGGATTTATTTAAATTTCGGATTATAATAAAGTTTGAAATTATATGGCAATATATTACGAACATTATTTTGAGGGTAATTGATTTTCATTCATGTTTATGAATGATTGTGTGTACACATTTCACATTTGCGTACTTATATTAATAATATTACTATTACTAATGTAAAAGAAAAATATGTGAAATTATTACAAGGCAAAATTAATGTACTGTTACGGATAAGAAAAAGATATGAAAATGTAAGAGATACGAAATAAAAGAACAATACAACTTGAGTGCTACGCCTATGTCTACGCTGTAGGCTGTAGCTACATGTCTACGCTGTAGGCTGTAGCTGCATGTCTACGCTGTAGGCTGTAGCTGCATGTCTACGCTGTAGGCTGTAGCTGCATGTCTACGCTGTAGGCTGTAGCTTTAAGGTCTACGTGCAGGTACTTTCTAAATTAGAAATCGCTTTTTTATCAACGTGTTTAAAATTTGTATTTTGATTGATATTCCGATGTTTTTAAGTAGTACATATATAACATAGGATTAACTTTTATAATACATAGTTATTGTAGTCTTGTTTAATCTAAGTGGAAAACATGATCTGCCTCCAAGAAAATTTTACCTAGACCCATTTGGTATCTCGATTAAAGACACTGCATCAATGATCAAACATCTACTGTTAGGTACTACGGATCTACTCTTAAACTACTTTGGAGTTTCTTGCCGGTTCTTCTCCATAGATACTGCTTTCCGAATCGGTGGTAATATGTTAAAAATATGTTATCACGATCCAAAAAACCTTCTAGAAGAAGTATCATTGAATAAATAAATGTTTGAGTTTTAAACATGTTTAAATGCTTCATTTAGGGCTGATTTTTCAATCCTTGGATACAACTTATTCGTCGAATAATGTATAAAACTACCATTTTAAAAACGTATTCTAATTGCCCGTATTTGACAGTTTACGTGACATTTTAATATTATCGTGTAATACTTTATTGGACGGATAAGTTTTAACCGAGCATTGAAAAATCGGCCCTTAAACCTTGTTGTTAGATTAGGATTTCAGAACGATTAATTACTATAACAAGACGTTGCGTGAACAATAGCCGCAAAGATAAAAAGCATTTAACAATCCGTTTATCAACTCATTAGTGATTCAGGCTGTTCAGTCAACAGGTCTGCATTTTGAGCTACCAGCTACCTGTCATGGCGAGCTGGCTTCGCGCCAAAACTGGCTTACCACAGGTTAAGTAAAAACCTTTGCCAAATTGAACGAAGGAGTGGAAGGATATATATTATAGAACAGTTTAATATATTATCTGTGTAAAACGTAGAAGGAATTTAAAGTGTTCTTTTTACTTTAAGTTCTTGTAATAATGTGTTTTTTGTAGTCGTCATTATACCATACAAGGTAATAAAATTATGGTAATTTAATTACTATAAAAAATACATATTAAAATATACTTGTCGAATTGATAACCTTTTTTCCGGTTAAAAACCAAAAAACGAAAATCACTAAGTAGGTGTTTATATTTATTTAAACCGATGTAGATGCATATAGTGTAAAATAAAATTACGCAAACCAGTAATGATTCATTTCCTATGCGCGCTTTAAATTAAAAAAAAAGCTCTTGTTTCCATAGATTAAAAAATAAGAGCCAACGACGTTCCTTTTTCAAATCCAATAGTCTGTAAATAGTTTAAAAAAAGTCTAAAAATCGACTCGTGATTGATTTATTTCGTTATTTTTATAAAGTTAGATCAAACTTTATGATAACACTAGCCGCGCCCCGCAGTTTCACCCGCGTGGCTCCCCTCCTGTTGGTCTTAGCGTGATGACATATAGCATATAGCCTTCCTCGGTAAATGGGCTATCTAACACCTAAAGAATTTTTCAAATCGGACCAGTAGTTCCTGAGATAAGCGCGTTCAAACAAACAAACAAACTCTTCAGCTTTATAATATTAGTATAGATTTACATCCTGTATCCTTCATACAATGTTGCTTGCAGAAATCTCTTTGAAATAAGAAAAGATAAGTTTCTCCAGCGATTTTCCTAAAGTTATTCAGAACAAATAAATGTTCTGTTATAAACTTAGACGCAGTTTTATTTAGGTCGCTCTCGTTTGTTCTTGTTTGAACAAATGTATTTTCTTCGAGTAAATTCAAGAGATATCTTAATAAGGATAAAAACAGGAGAACAATTTGTAATATTATAAAATTATGGCTTATTTTGAACGGGGTTGTAATTCGCTGGTGTTAATATAAGTATTTGGTCTTGGGTGAATAAATATTTCTTGGTTTAAACATAATAGTGGCAGAAGACGCTGTACAGAGTAAATGCTATTTAAATTGTGAATTGATATGATAATTAATATTTTGGGCTAAATAAGGGGCTTTTAAAGATTTGTTAAAAATATTATGTGTAAAAATAAAGCAAATGGTAATGCGTGACCTGTGAACTTCTATTTTGTTAGAGTATTTAGAATATTTAAAATAAAATTAAAATATGGATAAAATTACGCAGTAGGTAGTTTATTATTTCATATGAAATCAAATTTTATAGGTAAGTACTTCATGTTATATTTAAACGGCCAGGGTGGTCCTTTGAAAAGAATACCTCTACCAAGAAATTCCATTTACTTAATATTTAAATAATGCCTAGAACAGATACAATGTAAACCTATATCTAGGCTACAGTCTAGACGAAGTATGGCGTCTGAAATTTTTATCTTCATCCTTTGGAAATATGCCAATAGGATATAGGTCTAAAGCCTATTTTATGCCAAACTTCCTTAAAATAGGAACAGTAATAAATTATACTGTAGACTCAGAAAAAAACCTTTGCCAAGATCTTTTGTTCTGCGATAATATTTGGCGTTTAATGAATATTTTCATGTATGTATAGTTACAATAGCTATGCCCGGGGGAGTGCTCCGCTCCTGTTGGTCTTAGCGTGATGATATAATATAGCCTATCAATAAATGAGCTATCTTACACCGAAAGTATTTATAAAATCGAACCAGTAGTTCCTGAGATTAACGCGTTCAAACAATCAAAAAAAAAAACAAACTCTTCAGCTTTATAATATTTAGTTTAGATACAGTTTTTGTCGTTTTGACTGCTATTTATCTGCCATATAAATACTACTCTATTAATACCAACTGGTACAATATTCCTGCGATTTTGTATTAATATTAATGTGAGAGCTATGTTTATTGCCAAAATTGATGTTTTAATGCTAGCCAATTATCGCTCTATTAAGCAATTTTAGCTAACAAGAAGGTTATTTCTGCTCCAGAACGATAAAACAACTGAACGAAATAATGTTCGGTAGTAAAATGAAGTGTGCTTATTATGAATAATAGCTTATTTATGACAGTTATGTTTAAGCACCAATCACTAATTCCCTCCTTTTCTAGGTTATGCGGAAAATTAAATGTCAAATTTGACAGTAATGACTTGTCTGTATGGATGTGGTCCTTTGCCATATTATACTTTTTTTATTTTTAAACGATTCGTTTCAAACTCTTATATTTAATCAAATAAACTTCTGAAGTACTTAACAATCGTCAGAAAAACAATTTTTTACTACCGGTTCGGAACTTCGGAAGGCTATTCTGCAGAGTTATGCTTTTTAAAAAAGAAAAAGAAGAAGTTTAATAGGGTTGTAACTTGCTGACATATTTTGCGCAGTGAATAATGTTGTCTTAATAAAATTCCTAAAAAAATATTTTTGTTTTGTTTTCTGATCGGTAGGTATTATAAGACTTTAAAGTTATAATAATATATCTTATATACGATATATAATCATGTAAACAGCCGATCAATACTACCTTACCTAATTCTAAATTCCGTTGTTAATTTTATAACAAAAATATCTACGTTATCTGTTATATAAAATGTATAGTAACCAAGTATTCAAATCAAAGATTCTGTACGCGACACCAAATGAAAAATTTTTCAGCGCATTGCAGGCTCACAATTGTAAGCCACATTCGCAGATTCATTTATATTCTAGTAGCTATTTTTGCTTGAACAATGATATTGTAATATTATAGTTGATGTTCGTATTGTCTTGATGTTCGAAATTGTGCGATAGGGCGGGTATTTTTTTGTGTTTGACAAACCTTATATGATAAAGATTCACAATATAAACAACACGGGACTTCACCTTAGTGTTAATTAAAATAAGCTCTACATTAAGCTCTATATTTAGGAAATTGATCTGTGAAAAAGATGTGAATTGAATTTTAACTAATGTTTTCAATTTACTTACAAAATATTAACTTGGAGTATCTTCATGAAAATAACGCACAATAATGCTTAATTCTTTTACAGGATAAATATTACAATATAGAAATCTAAATAACAAGGTTACAATCGATTATCTATATTGGCTGTCAAAAACAGATACCTCTCTTGGTTTGCTAAGTATATTTCTTTTAATAATAAAAGCGGAATAAAATGGGTATAATTTGATGTTTATAACCAATTTTTCTCCTTATAAATAGTTATAAGCAGAAGAATTGATAGACAATTCTTGGAATTCTCCATGATATTCAAAATAGTATCTAATACTAGATTATCGAGGTGAACGTTTGAAGCGTTGTAAATGAACCGATAGTGACAGGAATCCGATTACATTAATAGTTTTATTTTATTGATTTTACTTGTGACATCTTCACGTATTAGGTTGCGATATCAATAATCCATACTAATATTATAAATGCGAAAGTAACTCTGTCTGTCTGTCTGTTACTCAATCACGCCTAAACTACTGAACCAATTTTCATGAAATTTGGTATGGAGATATTTTGAGACCCGAGAAAGGACATAGACATTTTATCCCGGGAAAATGACGCAATCCCGTAAATCCCACGGGAACGGGAACTATGCGGGTTTTTCTTTGACTGCGCGGGCGAAGCCGCGGGCGGAAACCTGAATAAATATGCTTAAAAACAATAAAAAGCATGCTCAAACTGATGAAATTATTGTATGGTCATCGATCCTTGATAAAAGTACAAAGTATGAATTAAATGTGTCCGTTTAAGGTGGGTCAAAATTGAATCTAGGAGTCGTTTACATAGAAACATACAAGTGAAGCTTATAAAAGCGTGTCAAAAATAGGCTTCTTGTGGCTAAGAAAGAAATAGTCATAAATCTCTAGTTAAAGAAATAACATAGTAATTGCTTGGGCTAAACTCATGACCTAAAAAGGTTTTATACATACAATATTGCTTTAGATCCTGGCACTCATTTTAATGAGAGCTCCATAAGTTAAGGAGACGTTTTCATCATACTTAATTATGGAATAACTCGAGACTTAGTAAAAATCACAAGATGCTTTGTAACAAGCATAAATATATATATATATATATATATATATATATATATATATATATATATATATATATATATATATATATATATATATATATATATATATATATATATATATATATATGTATAATTGCATTGTGTGCTAATCGTGTTTATTGCAATTTTGTGGAGTCAAATAAATGATCTTTCTTTCCATATCAGATAAGATAAAAATTATGTACAATATGAAACATTTTGTAAAAATCTGCGAACGCCTTATATTTTCTGGTCTAAAGAGAGCGGATTGCAGACGATTAAACATTTCTTGTTATAAATTGGAATATGAATTAATTTTTCGCTAGCTTTACCGTATGTGGAAACATATTATATATGCATATTATTGCATCTGATCATCAACTGTGTCATCAGGAAATCTATACTTATAATAAATCTGTAGAGAGGCCAATTCTGTACATGAAATATATTTAAAAAAAAACTATGAAGGGGTGATAAGGGATCGCTACTGATGCCAAAAATGCAATCAGTAAAATTTTTGTCTGTCTGTCTGTCTGTCTGTCTGTCTGTCTGTCTGTATATTCGTTATAGAAACAAAAACTACACGACGGATTTTAACCAAATTTGGCACAATTATTCTTCATACTCCTGGGCAGGTTATAGTAAAAGAATCATGTAAATCGGTGTAGAAACACCAAAGTTATACATGAAATACGCTATAAGTCATCGCGCGTGAATACAGAATCATGCAGCCATAAGGATTATTTTTGTGTATCAGTTGCCGCGTTCGACGCGCTTCGCGGCGGGAGCTATAAAAAGGCGGCGGGTCTGCACCCGTTTCGCGTTGTCATGGCATCACATGTGAACGGCTGAACCGATTTCGATAATTCTTTTCTATTATATTCCTTGAAGTACGAGGATGGTTTTTATGTAGAGAAAACGTAAATATGTACCACGGGCGAAGCCGGGGCGGACCGCTAGTATATGAATAATGATATTTTCATCACAACTCATACAAAATAATTATTGCTTTTTTATCTCTATCAAGACCAATCCAAAAGACTTACAATTTGATCATGGTTTTGGACTTCTTGCTTATACGTCTCTACAATATCTATTAAGTAATTGAAAACGATTACAATCATGAATATTTTCACTAGCCTCATCGCCAAAGTAAGTTACCACCCATACTAGATTAGATATTAGACAATATTAAGTAATTAATTAATAACGACTCAAACATTTTGACTTTATAACACTCATGAATATCTTCACTAGCATTTCGCCAAAGTAAGCTACTATTCCCTACTAGAAGATATGAATTTACATTCAAAATTGAGTTTGTATAAGCACATTGTACCCAAGCTATAAACGTAGGTATATCGCTGACGTATGTTCAATACCTAATATACAATAAGTATGTACATTATATATTACCTTATCGTTACGTAACAGTGATCTCATTATAGTACAAGGCATTGACTTTCTGTATGGTATGGTGACTGATTGTATCATTTTATTGGTCTTAATGATCATATGAAGTGCACTTAAATATAGGCTCGTCTTTGTGTGATATTCGATAATTTTATTTAACTAGTACATATTTGATTGACAATCGAAATACATTGAGAATAATAAATGTATTTTTACTTTTCTTGTTCAAAGTCCAAACTGGAATATGTACTCATAATTTGAATGTTTCTAAATTTTTTTTTCAAATATTTAACATTTTTTTAGGTAGAGTTTTCTTTGGAGAGTTTCTTTTGCGTAGGTTTATGGATCCGTGTAAAAGACAAGATAAGATTACACTACAGCGATACGATTTTTTCATATTCTACGACAAAACAGGTAAAGTAAACTAAAGAAATTTTATCACCTGCATACCAAAATCTAGTTTGTATATTATAATATTTTAATAAATAATGTAATAATAATTGTTGAATAAATAATGTAATACAGTAACAGATAATTATTATAAACTAATACCAATACTTGTAAATTTTTATCAAAATTTTATTGAACGCAAGCGAAACCACGCCTCTTAACTATCTCCTAGTTATAGTCTACAGAACTTTAAAAATGTGCACGGCAAAGCACGTCAGCAATTTCGCGAATTCATTCAGCGAACTTCAAGAGCCTTCAACATTTAGTAATTAATGTTTTGCACTCAATACCTGCCGTGGAATTTTCATAACGTGAATATTTCAAGGCGTAGTTCTTGTACTCGTAGTTTTTATTTGAAATGTCGTTGAACTTTCGTATTGGGTCGAATCTTTATGGTCTGTAGGGGTTATATTTTTTATTATGAAATATTATTATATTATAATAATTATAATAGGTACTTCGCAGTTAAATTTTCAGGGTTATCTATGAAAAAGGTGTATGCTAAGTCTCGCAGGGTTTGGATGATATAATTGATATCGAGTTTAGAATTTAAACAATTAATATGAACGTTTATGAATGGTACATTGTCTTTGACTAATTGCTCTAAAATATAACCTTATTTGGTACTGAAGAATATGTAATAAAGTAGAGTTAGAGATAAACATTTAATTTTAAATTAAATGTTTATCTCTAACTCTAGTAAATGTTTAATATTAATAAGGACTTAACGAATACTTATCTAATTCATGTTCATAAATAAATGAAATGTAATTTGGTACACCTACGCCATATCTTGTGTCTTTATTTAAATATAATTTTATATTATCTACCTACTCAAAAAGTGCTATACTTTTAGAAAAACTGCGTAGGTGTAGAGTAAGGCAGATACAATAAAATATGACAGCAATTATATTTTAATGAGAAAGGATTTTATTCGTAGAGGTTATCATTATATATTTAATGAGAAAGGATTTTATTCGTAGAGGTTATATTATGTTATGGTTATGATCATTCATTATCAATTAATTTTAAGCATCATCTACAAAGTATATAGATTATGTAGATCGTAGGTATGTATAAATATAATATAAGAAGTATCTTGTACATCAGGAAATCTTTTTTTTATTTTCGAAATAATTCCCAGATTTATAACAAGCCACACCTTTTAAAAGAATTGATTTTGATAAGAATAAGGAAATTGTAGGTTATGGTAAGTAAAAAACATAAAGTAATCGATTGTGATTATACAAATCGATTTATCGATACCGTAGATCCCATAATGTTCACGCTTCATCGATTTTAAAGCTAAAATATCGTAATTGGGCCACCTCGAGAGGTACTCCCATTGACCTATCAGCGTGACATCAATGGAAGGAGTTTTCAAGCATGCGTATAGCGGCCGAAGCCGAATGGCAGGCGTATAACCCGACAAATACTATGCATTGTATGATTTCACACAAAATCCTAACTGAAAAAGGCTTATTATCGCCTACTCTACATTAACCGTGCAACAAATGTTGCCACACACAACCCCCGCTCGCTTTACTGAGAAATCTACTGACCTGATTCTCCTGATTGAGCAGTTTAAGTTGGTCGTTTATAAGGCTGTATTTAGCGCTCTCCTCCTTCCGCAGCGCCCGCTCCTTCTTCAGCTCTGGGCTCCAGAACGTCTTTATGCTGTGCATGCTGGAGCCCAGCTTCTGGTTGGTCAGTTCCAGCTCCTTCTTGAGGTTGCCCAGCTCCCGCTGCAGGTCGGAATTTTGTGATTGCAGTTCTCCAAGGAATAGAGGGGGCGGTTCGCGTCGGTAGTAGTCATCTTCCGGGGGCGGCGGGGGGGCGTAGGAGCGGTCGTAGTCCCGCTCCAGCGACTGGTAGCGCAGCGGCCGCGGCCGGGCCCGGTGGTGGGCGCCGGCGGAGGCCGAGCGGCCGCGCTCGTCCGGGGCCGGGGAGGGCTCGTCATCGCGCGCGAGGTAAGGGCTGCGGCGGGACGGGCTGCGGTCCACCTGCGGGAGGCGGCCCCTCGCGCCCGACCAGTCCTGCCGGCGCCAATCCTCTCGGCACTGCGGCCGCTCCTCGTCGCCGGCGTACTCGCGGAGATACAGTTTGACGTGTTTCCCGCCTCAATTCGAACGCATTGTGCACTGGACTGGCCGGCGAGCGCGAGAACACTGGACGGGACGCCCGGAGCATCGATCGTGACGCGGGGCGCATGCGCGTCGGCGTTTGCAGCGCTGTCGTCGCTGTTTTCCTGATTTTAATCTATAATTGGTGTGAGTACGGGATGCGTTCGTGTTTTGATGTATGGTAATTTACGAGTTTAATGGTGTAGTGGACGGTTACGGCTACATTTTAGTGATTACTGAAACTACTTGAGGTTCAGGGTTTACAGTTTTGATAGTTCCGGGCGTGTCCATTGCCTAATTAATAAATTATAAAATAAGTTCTTCATTTGTTATCTATTATTATAATGATCAATAAAACTTGATTGCTTATGTGCTACATAATTCATTATAATAAAAATATAAAGTTCTTTAACCATTAACGTAAACTGCCTTATAGTAACTATATAAAATATTGTTTATATAGAAATAATGTAATAATAAATTCTTACATTTAATGCAATCTGAATGATATTACAATATAAAATATTTTTTTAGCTAATAAACCATCTTTCATTCGTCCTCCATTAATTTTTATAAATCATATAAAACAGAATTTAATTTCCACCTACGCTACGTCTAATTTTGTAGTAGATCCCTTCCTTATTCTATTTTAATAAATTTAAAAACCCATTCTATAACGGTTATATATTTAAAATCATTCCATTTTTAAATATGTCACTCGTTCTATTAATAGACCCGGTTTTCAGATTCCCATTTTCCCGAGCGACACTAACAGCGCTGTAGCGCTTTATAACAAATTTTGCTAAGTCTCTTATTCTGTGACCCACTTAAATGTTCTATACCGTTCGCACTTCAAGTGAAACGTAGTTCTGTCTCTGTCTACCGTAAGGTCGTCGGTATGTCGGTTATAAGCGCTGCTAGTACTCTGGAACACCAGTGTAGGTTGGACGTTATCCTAAAATCCTTCAGGTTTTTAGGGCGAGCTTGATTAAATAATTTAGTCTTAGCAGTTTGTTTAAGTGTACTTAAGAACGTCAGCCTTATGGTTACATTCCTTATGTAGCGTCTTATGACTTGACTATGTATTTTTATATTTTACTAGCGGCCCGCCCCGGCTTCGCCCGTGGTAGATATGAAAAATAGATGTTGGCCGATTCTCAGACTTACCCGATAT
Organism: Colias eurytheme; assembly: GCF_061535395.1. Lineage (NCBI taxonomy): Eukaryota > Metazoa > Arthropoda > Insecta > Lepidoptera > Pieridae > Colias > Colias eurytheme. The sequence continues at coordinate 2,565,375 of NC_143001.1, forward strand.
GCACAGAAAATTTCATGAGAATCGGTCCACCCGTTTCGGAGGAGTATGCAGACTAACATTGTGACACGAGAATTTTATATATAAGATAAAGCGTAAGTATTCTGAGACTGAAACTTTGCTCATAAACCCGCAAGTATCACTAAGTCGAGTATTATATTATACCTATTGGATATAGGATAATGCGTATAAAATAAAATAAATTGCTGTTTGTCTTATGGATCTTGATGATCTTGTTTTATTATCTGATGAACATAAGTATCTAGGTAATATTATGTCTTCGTGTTATACTTTTAATGATAGTGAAATAAAAGAAAATTAATATTGGTATTTACAAAGTAATAAAGCAAAAACCTTAAGAAATGAAATCATTTAACGATAATTAATTAACATTTACGACAATGTCATTAATAACCCATTCCCGTTGGCATACAATAAAACAATTCTTCTTACTTACGAACAATTATGTTTGGACATAACGTTTATAATTATAATACAAATGTAAAAAAAATAGTATAAGCTACAATATGTACTACTTATTAAAATCGTAGTATAACTCGTAGCTTGCTACGAAATAAGCTACGTGCGTAGATAGAAGCAACTAAAAAGTGCCAAAAGCTTTGGTAACAGATTTTCTTTGCCTTCATATTTTCAAAGAATTAACAAACATATAATATAATGCAGTGTTGAAAGAGAAATTAAACATGATTATCCATCTTTTTCAAAAAAGTAAATAAGTAAATTTTAATACAATATATTAAAATTGTGAAGTGTGACGATAATTTATGTATAATAGGATATTTATTTTTTCGATATCATAACAATATTTATAAACATGTAACGCAACAGTATAATATTTGTAGAGCTGCGCGTGCGCTGCCTGTAAACTGCTAAGATCCTCTAAAAATGCAAGCTTCGATCTGATTCCATTATGCTGAAAACTTCAGTTCTTTTAGTGACGAAAACTTCATAGAGTAATATTATTATTATTAAGGTAAATGTACAGGTGTCATAACAGTTAAATCAAATAATTATGAGCTGAAAGTAGAACTGTATGTATGTAGAGCTTCATTAGATTTCCAGAGCAATCTTTTAAACCTTAAAAAAGGAACGGCGAGAGATTTATAATGGACAATGTGTGTCAAGTTTTGTTTTCACGAAAAAATGAGGCCTATGTCCTTCTCCAGGGAATGTTCTAACTCGCGCGTGTAGTGGGAACACGGAAATTAGAAGCATAGTAATATTTACTTTTGCGTTTATAGTTTTAGAAGGGACTTATTTTTATGAAGCTCTCTATTCCTAATGGTATCCAAATGTGTAAGAGGATCTTAACATTTATAAGAAACTAGCTTTCCACCCGCAGCTTCGCCCGCGCAGTAGCAAAAACCCGCAAAGTTCCCGTTCCCGTGGGATTTCTGGGATAAAACCTATCCCTATCCCGGGGTAAAAAGTAGCCTATGTCCTTTCTCGGGTATCAAAATATCTCTATACCAAATTTCATTCAAATTGGTTCTGTAGTTAAGGCGTGATTGAGTAACAGACAGACAGACAGAGTTAATTTCGCATTTATAATATTAAGGGCCGATTTTTCAATCCTTGGTTAAAACTCATTCGTTGAATAACGTATTAAACTACCATTTCAAAAATGTATTCTAATTACCTTAATTTGATAGTGTACAGATGACATTTTAATATTATCGTGTAATACTTTATTGGACGGATAAGTTTTAACCAAGGATTGAAAAATCGGCCCTAAGTATGGATATAATTTTATTCACCGTCACTATAAAAGGCCATGTTAGTTCCCGTAGTAAGGCCGTAAAGTGCATCTAGACTTCTAATCCTTACTATTATATTGTCTTCTTTATTATCATCATGACTTCATCTTATTAATTAATATAGTAAAATTTAATTATTGCGAAACGAAGATGAGTGAATAATAAGGGGGTAATAAAAGTTAATAAATTCAAATTAATGCAGCCGCGAACTATGAATGAAAATGCAAATTATTGCAAAAAGTACGTAGTCCATGCGAACTAGGGTTTGCACTTTAAAGTTTTTAATAATATTTTTTAATAATAATAAGTATATTTTATTATTAAACGCGTAGGTAAATAAATAGTAAGATTAATTGTATAATTTTCAACAATATATTACTGAATGTATTTACAGTTTACACAGTACAAGAATTATTATTCTTTTCAAAAGTGCTCAAACTTTTAAAATAGAAATTTCAAGCATATACTTAATTACAATAAATCAGAAGTCAAAATCTAAAAACAGCAATTTCGTACACAACACACTACACAGGTATGTAAAGGAAAAATCGTTAAAAGGGTTGTCGAATCACGATGTAACAATTAAAGTAGTTTACATAAATTACGTACACGCACATAACAAAGGTTGTAACAGCCCTAACTTTAAACTCGGGGCTTTCCACCCTAATGACTGGATGTTGAAAAATATTGTTCCTTTTATGAGGTTCATGACACACATTTCACGATTTTAAAGCTCGTTGTGAGTTATGAGCTTCATAGTTGTGAAAATGTTTAACTAGTTGTTGAGATGCCGTCTCGGCACTACATTGTATTGTTTAGTTTTGAAGTTAAAATGTAAGGAGTGACAATTTAGAGTCGAATAGAGTGTTTGTGTGACATAGTTAGGAAAATTGTGAATAAAGTCCTTTTTAGCATAGCGATAAAAGTAATAATGTTAAGATTTATTTACAATAATTCATGAATTGTAGGCGTGTAGGTCTAGGCTGCATCTTCAAACGCAATAATATAGGTTTGTATATTACCTATAGTCTCAAAAGAAGAAAATATAACTACAATAAATAAATTATATAGGTATTCATATTGATAATAAAAAAATATAATTCTATGCTGCGATGTGTGTTTTATTTTGTGTTCTTATATCGTAAGGTTGGGTCGCCTAAGATCGGATGTGACATAAGATCGGATGCATGGAATAACTCGCAAACTAGGCAATATTCTCTACTGCTACCAACACTACTAGATCCGCCATTTTGTTCTGCCCCTCTCTTCACTCTGCGGCCGGCCAGCGACCAGACGGGACGTGTACACAGGTGATTCAGCAGAAAAGGTGTATTTTGTGGCGAAAATCGTCGATCCGATCTTACCTACAAAATTTTGATGGCTCATTGTGGAGAGTACTTTCATTGAAATAATGTAATTAATTATTTTGGGGCAGAATTAGCGAATCCTCTTTCCATCTGTATACTTTGATAACGCCTAGGACGTTCACAACCCAAGATCCGATCTTCCCTCCCAATGCCGAAGATCGGACCGAAGTTTAGCTCTTGACTGCGCCTTATGCAATAATGCGCAATAATTATTAACTTTTAATATATTTAGCTATCCAATGACGCTATGACTATCAGACCTTAGGTACATTTTCATTATTTAGTCCTAGAACACGGAGGATAAAAGTTTGAGAAACTTAATTAGGATGAGGAGGGAAGACCGGACTAAAAAAACGCAATAAAAAAAAAAAACTTCTTTGTCAAATTTTTTGAGGAATTTCCTGACTCAATCATTGATGCTCAATGTATGGACGTAAGTCCGGATGTTTTCCTAATGTTAACATTATTATTAAACGCATAGAAGTGAAGATACTACATAGTCCGATCTTCGGCCGAACTGTTATTTTCTTCACTATGGTAAGTCGAAAAAAGTCTGCTTTTTAGGCTCTAAATTTGCTTAGATAGATAGCATCTACGCAAACCAAAAAATTAGGGGTTAAACAATATTTTCTTGTCATCAATTTACAGTTGACCGCAACAGAAAAACGACATCGAATCATGAGAAATAAAATAAAAAATACAGTACGTATAAAATTTTCGGCATATGCGTCCGATCTTAGGCGACCCAACCTTACCTATCTAGATGCATTTGCAATCGTAATATAACTTCAAATTCACCGCATACAAAATTAACTATACATCAGTCAATCAAGTTCTTAGCTTTTGCCTTAATAAGTTACTGTTACGACAAGTTGTATAAAAATATAATCTTCCTTTTTGAAATAACTATTAACCGATCTATGTTTTTGTGTGTGTTTGTCTATAGAAAATCACTACCTATTATAAAATTTGAGAAAGTCATTGTAATTAAATATTTTGGTTAATAATTACACGGCTACTTTTTGCTAAGATACGAAAAAGTAGTGTAACTGAGCGAATATGCGGCCGGAAAGCTAATTATTCTGTAATATACTCACACGATGTCTTTATAAATTTTCATTTACCTAATTTAATTGTAAAACAATTGGTTTTTTAACCAAAAGCCTTGTATGCACGACGTATTCAGTAATTTGACATTCGCTTCTTTGTGACATCTGACGTTTAACATTTGACAATGTTATGAATTCGCGACAAATGACAATTAAGAGAAGAAGAAGAAGAAGACAATTTTAGGTTATTCGTGGAAATTCATTTAATTTGTCCTATTTTTCGAAAGTATTATATAAAAAAGCCATGCCTCTGCCCCCAGCTAGTGGAACGGGCAAATACTACGCCTTAGCTGCCAAATCCATTCGTTTAATCCGTCAAGGATGCACAAATAGACCGTTTTTCCACATTTCGGTCACTCAGGTATTTACTACTCCTGCATTTACTCAGTTTACGAAGATCATTAATAAATTAATACTTAGAATATTGAAATAGGCAACAATGAATTTATTAAACTCACAAAAACTTGAAAATTTGTATCAATAAGTATAGAATTAGATAAACACAACTGCCTTCTTCCAGTATAGACTAGTCAATTATAAATTTATTCTTCAGTATTACATGGATTCAATGTCAATAAATACTCGGTTTGTGACTTGTGTTATGATTTCCCAAAAACTTGTTCGTCTTAGCACTATTTCTACAGTTTATAATAACATAAGTAGTATATTTTACATAGCTCTTACCAATGCTCCATAACACCCAAATATATTGAATTCCTATCATACAATTTTTTCACATTAACAACTCTACTTTTTTTATTCCAGCGCAAACGTCTCAACAGTCAGCCAGTTATCGAACAGCTGGGTTCATACGACCCCATGCCAAATATTCATAATGAAAAGCTTGTAGCGCTAAATTTGGAAAGAATAAAGTACTGGATGGGACAAGGGGCTCATGTTACTCCCCCTGTTGCTGAGTTGTTAGGTATGTTTATTTTACTACCACTAATATTATAATATGTACTGGGAAATAAGTAGGTTTAATTGTTTTATGCAAAGTAGTAAGGTGGCTTTCTAGTGGCAAAAGATTTGTAAAATCAATTATGTAGTTTTTTGAGAATCCATTACAAATAAATATAATATGTTATCTCTGTAATATGAATTTGGATGTGCATTTGAATATTGAATTATGGAAACATCTATACAATTCAGATTGGCTTCACCTGTGTTACTTATATGGCCTATAAAACATAAGGACTGCAATCCATCATTGTATTTTCTCAGTGTACCGTGTTTAAACAAACAAACTAGCTTTATTTTATTGGTATAGATAAAAGCATACATGGAATTGAACCACATGTACTATATGTATATTATAGTAACTAATGTTATGTTAATACTGCTTAATTAACTTACCTAGCTATAGTCACATTAATTTTAGAATAAAAAGTATTTATAATAATTAATAACAATTTTATTATGTTTTAGGTTTAGCAGGATTCTTTCCAATCCATCCACGAACATATATGACTGCCTGGAGAAATAGGAAAGCAGAAAAAGAAAGAATAATAAAAGAAGCAGAAGAAGCTGCTAAAAGTTCATAGATTTAAGATGTGTAGTTTTTATATTAGTTAATAAAATTGTAGATATTTATTTGTGTTTCAATCTGTCCTTATACTTTCAACTTTATTGAAGCCACTCATTCTCACTGACCTAGATGAACAAAATAAAACAGCCTGTCCAGTACACTTGGAGCTTTTTCAAACACAATAAAACTATGTAATATTGGTGTAGGAGTGTAGTTATCTATAAAATATTAGTTAACTAGCTGTGCTCCGCGGTTTTACCCGCAGTGCTACGCTGCTGTTGGTCTTAGCGAGATGAATGGGCTATCTAGCACCGAAAGAATTTTTGAAATCTGATCAGTAATTCCTGAGATTAGCGCGTTCAAACAAATTCTTCAGCTTTATGATATAAGTATAGATTAATATTATTTCAAAATTCATAAAACAGTAACTACTTTTAAAAGAAATAATTTTATATCTGTACTTCTATACATGTATAGTTTGTCAAGAGCAAGAGTAACTTAGATTTTATCTGTTGAGGGTATAAATAAAAACACCATTTAACTCTGTTATGAAGATTATGTTATATGTTAGTAGGAAATAAAACAACAAAATACAATGAATTCCTTTTTATTTGCGTGAAAAAATGACATTATAATAATACCTTGCGTGAATATCATTTAGCAGCCAGATACAGGGCACACAATATGAATTTGCATTTCAAGCGTAGAAAAAACTACACGATTTATCGAAAGAGTTACCATTATATACCAAAAATGTTCACACTTAAATGCTCTATAATTGGCGACACTTAAAGCATATTATAATCTGTGCGAAAACCACAAAAACTAAAAAAAACATGGTCTTTTATTCAAACTTAACAATACGAAAATACTAACATTCCTTGAGCTACTTATATAATTATACAATAAAAGAAAACAGGAAATTCATTGCCTTGGGGTCTTAAGAAGAAAAACTAGGAAAAAATCGAGGTCACTTATGCTAGGATTTTAAAAAGATCAAGTCAGAAAGCGATACACTAACGATTTTATACTAAGACAGTCGAAGTAATACAAAACTTAATGAATACAGATGTTACCGAACCTTTAAGCCTACCCAGATACCCAATAAATAATAAATTGCGAGATTGTAGAAAAATATTTTATTAGTAGATCACTTATTTCGATGTACAAAGTTATCTGTGGTATTTTTTTGTGACGGCAAGTGTCGCATGCGTTCAAAATTGTATTTGGTGTTTTGTACTTTTCCTCCGATATACAAATTACATAATCTAGTTGTTCTTCCTTACAACATCAGCTACTAGGCGAGAAGCTGAAAAAAAAAAAAATTAGTTAATAAGTATTTACGTCATAAAGTCATTAATAATTTTGTTTTATTTAAGGCGGTGCAGAATTTGTCTGATATTGGTTAAATTATTAAATAAATTGCTTGTGTTTATTCTTGTTATTTTTAATAGAAATAAAAACCAGGAAAAGTTGTCCAGAAGTTCGTGCAAGTAATAATAAAAAAATATTATTAGAGACAACTATACTAATACATATTAATATTATTAATTTCATATAAAAAGTGGATTTTACTTATTCCAACTACAGTACAATACATATAACATTGAATACATTAATAAAAAGCATGCCGACAGCTTCGCTTTAATAAAAGCATTTAAGCATATTGTATTTGGACTAAGTATTTATTTTTTTAGAAATATGTGCAAAAAATGTGTTAGTTTTTGGCTTAAATCAAACGTTTTTTTTTATAATTATCATTGGATATGTTTCTTTTTATTTAAATTCATACAAAGCACACCTAACATTTTGTTTGAACATACACTTATTAGCCTCACACTAATCATCATAATAAATAATTACTATTTATCTAATAAGACTATTTCGGTATCTACTTTGAATGTCTGATTTGGTAAATGTATTTCTTTGAGATTATAATATTTGACTTTGTCACTACAATCTCATCATCATGAATTTTTTAAACAAGAGATATTCACTTTTAGCATAATTCGCTGATACAATAATTTATAATCTGCCTTATTAACTACACAAAAATTACTGGACACACATAGTGTCTTCAAACAATGCATTCACGAATAAAGCTATGCACAATTTCAATCAAATAACATTTATCCTTACAAATATGGCAACAATAACATCTGACACACACATTTACCAAATCATTTAGGCGGTACACTGAAAGCATTGCCAATTAAATTTGGTATTACTTACTTCAGTGCAGATTACGGCTCTACTCTTGTTTACCTAAAATAAGGGAGCGGGAGATTTAATCGTGCAAAGGGCAACACAACAGGAATAAAAAAAATACAAGAAATTTGAAAAAGAAATATACAACTTACAAGGTGCCAATTAAAAAAAACAATACTCTAAATTCAAAAGTTTCCCGGTACTACGCGACATCTAGTAAAAATAAAAAAAAAATAACGTACATGGCATGAAACAAACAATCTAGCCCAATTTTTTCATAGACGAATTTATCTTCCTATTCGCACCTTGCACCAACTCTTGGATACTGATGGGATCTTTAGAATAAAATGATTTGAAAATGTTGCCAATTGAAAAAAATAAAGTTGGTGACATTTTAAGGTTATAATTTAAAAAGGTATTTGTGGAACAAATATTTGGATATCAATAGTTTATTTCTATTGTAATAATGTTATAAACATGGTAGCGAATGTGTTTTATGAAGTGCATATTTACAAATATGGGTTATAACTTATTTTTTTATTGAATTGAATAATTAATTGTTTTTAGAATGGAGTGTGATTAGCACAGAAGCAGACTAGTTTTAGTGCAACTAAACCGTCCCTAAATAATATACCTAAGCTAAACCTATAAAGTCATTAATTTCTATTGTGCGATATGTTTTATTTAAAGTTTAAACTATGAATATTTAAAAAAAAATCTAAACGAGTAGCCAAGTTTTAATTGAGGGATATATAATTGGTTAGTAATATATTTGCAAAAGTTATTCGAATTCAATGTCCATAGATTCAATATTCATGGACATGGTAATATTGTGTTGTCAGTTTTTTAAGTATTCCTGAAGCCTGAATTTGTAGCATTAAACAATTAAAAAAATGAATCGATTTAAACCAACAGTATTTCAAATTATATTTGAAATACTTGCCTACCTTAAAAATATGTATGTCATTTGAATATAGTCTGTGGAATTTATAAACAAAGTACTACCCGTAAAAAAAACTTCGTGCAATAAATTCTATTTTTATTGAATTAAAACTTGGCTACCCTCCTCACTTTTCTCCTACTTCATTCCATCTAATTCTTAAACGTTTAAATATAATTCATTTAGCCTGACTATCCATCACAAAAAGCGTAAGCGCATTAAGCTATCCCTTCCCATGCGTTTACCTTACTCTTATAACCCGCTGCTTTAGTCTTTATGCAGATCTGAAAGCGCTTTGTTGAACGTTTTAACAGTTTTATCGATACTCTTATTGGCATCCTTCACAATATTTTTCAAAATATCTAGAAATAAAAATAATATGCGATCATGACTTGACGGGTTGGGAGATTGAAATTCAAAGTGGCAACATTCTGTGAAGTTTTTGGCATGTAGATGGTAAAAAAACTAGATATCATGCAAATTTAATTTACATTTGTCTAAAACGTTAGGTGTTCCACAGAATTTTAGGCTTATATAAGGAAGTGGTTGGTGGTTTTCAGCATATTTCTGAAACTACCTTCTTTAGATATTCATTATAATAAAGTTTTATAGTCTGTAAATCTCAATTGGTATTCAATTTATAGCACTTCCTATGTCCTTGTCCCTGAAAGTTGCATAGCGATAGTACTTCTAAGTACCACTCAAAATTGAGTATCCTTTGAGAATTGTTCAAAAATTATTTCTTTCACAATAAGTCACAGTTTGTGATTGAAACACTTCTAAACAAAATCATGCTTGTATCAAATCTTCCTTAAGACTATACAGGGTGTCCCGTCGGTGTATTATGCTCAATGAATAGTTTTTCATAGGATGAAATATAAATAAAATCCCTGTCATTTTTATCCACTACTAGCGTTACTAGCTAGCATACTAGCGATTCATTTTTATATATAAGATTTAGATTAATTCTGTAACTCTATATGTGTACAACCCTAACCTTTGCCTTACCACACGGCACACACGCACATATTTTAGAATTTAGCTTATGCTTATAGCATAGTATCAACTACATAGTAATCTGTATATAATAATACACCTACATTGGAACACCCTGTATATTCTATAACATACAATTGTGGGAACACCTTACATTTTAGACGCATGCCTTTCACCAAATATTCATCAATTTTGCACCAATTCTCACCTGAAGCGGCCATGTCGTCAATACGGCCGTGATGTTTCTGGTAGTATGGACGAATGATGCGGTGGTATATTATCAGGGAACCGTTGTACTCTGTTGGCAGGTAGCACCAGATGATGAAGATGCACTGTAATTAATTGATTTTTCTTTTAGGATTACTAGGCTTTAAAACTTATAGGGAAGTCTGGAAAAGATCGCGCTTTTTGCGATAATGCCGCTCTTTTGTTCTAGTTACTATAAATATTAGGTAATAAATAATAAATAAATCTTTATTTCATCTTTTGATTGTACAATATTAGATGATGAGGCTCTTGCTAGGCATAGCCTGTGTACTATAAAAAGAATTTTTGTAATTTAGTACATAATACAATACAATACAATATTTACATTTATTACATAATATTTTTTCAATGAGGACATTACAATTCTTATGAGGACTGTTATTTGATTATGAGTACTTACCTAAGTGTTAAATACCGGCAAAATATAAAAAATGTGTCTACTGGCCTTATTCTAAAGGTTACTTAACCAAGGGACGGAATTAGTATATAAAATAAAATATCGTTTTTAAGAAGGCAGACTAATGAGGTATTTTATAAACACATATTTTTTCTACATACTATAAGTCACAAGCTAAACATAATTACATAGTCAATTAGTATATGATGCAAGCCATATTCATAATGACACAAGGTAGGTTGCAATAATTACTAGGTCATTTACAGTAGCTACCAAAATACGCATTGAAAATGTATTTTTTATTCTACTAATTCAAGAACTAAGAACAAACTTAAAATGATATCATTTAAAAAAAATAATACGCAAATAAATTAGTTCAGACGGTAATGCTTTTATGAATAACTGGTAATTTGAATTAAGGATGTAAATCAGTTTCTTATGTACTATATATGACATCACAATACGATAGACGTAATGTTTTGCACAATAACGTAGGTATATACACTTTAATATTACATAAGCTTAAATTACTGAGGAGCATTAGATGATTTATGGTGTGCCTATAGATTATTATAGCTATATAGGCTCTTTTTAATACTACGAGTGAAACCACTGTGAGTACCTAGCTAGTACATATACTAGAAAGGGTGTATAAGGTTTTTATTTTTAATTTTAAATCTAAATGAATAAATGCGTAGGCATAAATGACGCGTTCGAAACCACGTCGAAATTATCTAGTCAGTACAGTTAAGTTATAACCAGAGGTCATATTGTAACATTTAAAAATGTATCAGATAAGGTCATACAAGTAGGTACACAATTTCAACTTTCATTATATCACAGCACAGATAATGAAGTATCGTAATGTAGGTAACTAGTAATGAAGGAGTGACTCATACCTAAATAAAGACCTTGCGTAAATAAAAACACTGCTATTGTGTTGGAAAATTTTACCATACATAATGTACATAGCTTTTTATTTGAGGGCGGGAATTTTAATGGGCCCTTTGATGACTGTTTGTTTTCATAATGGGTCTGGTAATTTTGATTATCTTAACTAGGTAAAGTTATTTTCATATTATAATGGTTAGCTGTAATAGTTTTAGTAGTTTAGTTAAGCAAGTTTTTACTGAATTTATTAGAATCAATAGTCTATGTTGATATTTAAATGTAAGTTTGTATGCTTGTTTGTCTGTGTGTGCATTTATCAATCAAGCAAAAATTATATTTAAAAATAAAAAAAAATAATACAGGTAATCTACTCTAGACTGTTTAAAATCAAGTAAAGTATAACCTATTTATTTCCTATCATTAAGCAATAAGCATATTTCGCAATAGCAATGCAACATATTATATTACAATTTTTGAATTACTGCATGTAACCAAATATTTAAGAATTGAAGTGAAACAGTATTATATTTCTCAAATACATATACATTATGTATGATTGTGCAGTCAGGCAGAAATATTAAAGCCATTGTAGTGTGACAAATAAGTAAATCTATACTTAATATTATAAAGCTGAAGAGTTTGTTCGTTTGATTGCGCTAATCTCAGGAACTACTGGTCCGATTTGAAAAATTATTTCTGTGTTAGATAGCCTATTTATCGAGGAAGGCTATTGGCCATATATTAACACGCTAAGACCAATGGGAGCGAAGTAATGCAGGTAGAACGGCGGGGCACAGCTAGTAGATAATATACAAGTTCTTTAAAGATTCCACAATTTTATGTTATCTTTGTAATTCTACTAATAAAATGATTCTAATATATCATTTACTTCATATGCTTTGTATATAATATGCATAAGACGGTAATATGTATGATTCATTTTAAAAATTAAGATGTAGAAAATAGTCCCAGACAAGTCAGACATTTTATCTTATCTATAGACTAATATTCTTATCTAGGATTGGACTTGTCCACTTATGCTAAACTTGCACTATGAAATATATAAAATTGATAAAAATACATGTATTTGTTAATACTTATGCAATATTGCTATAAATATAAAGACAAAAAGCTACCTATTATTTAAATATACATATTCTATTTTATTTTAAATCTATAATGATGCTACAATATGTTTATACTTTCTGAATTTATGTTTGATTCTGTATAAAACAAAGTCGCTTTTTCTTTCCCTATGTCCTTAAAATATGTGTTTAACCTTTAAAACTACGCAACCGATTTTGATGCGGTTTTTAAATAGATAGAGTGATTCAAGAGGAAAGTTTTAGTATATAGTTTATTATGTTCTAGAGAAAGCAGGCGAAGCCGTGGGCTTAAAGGTAGTAATAATACACAACTTGTGATTATAATTCTCACTACTGATTGCTGTTATTTATATATAGATGCATATAAAATAAGTAAACATAGTTTGATAACAGAAGCGGAGTTACCTATATTCTTATCAAATACTCAACGATACTATATAGAGATATGTTTAAATGAATAATGGTATAAGATATAGTTGCAACATAAAAAGAAATTCTGAAGGACTTAAAAAATATCAACATTACAATAAGCATATAATATTTCATGGCTGTTGTTGAAATCAGTTATATAGTTTTAAAAGGGTATCATTTAAGCTATCACCAATTTAATTAGTTTTGTGTTTCTTAAATAGGGTTTATCCTCAAAATAGTAGATCTATCACCAAAATGTAGTCACCAAACAATGCAAAATCAGTTCCACAATAAATCACCTAAAATCCTGAGATATAAGGTCTAGTACCAAATAAATGTTTTTGTATGTATTATAAAAGGTGTGTCCTAATAAGTATTTAAGCAAACCAATTTAAAGAGATCACCAATAAATCATATTATGTTACTAGAAAATTGCATTAAGTTCAAATAAAAAAATAGGGTTGTATCATCGTTTCAACCAAAAGATTCTGCTACTTAACTAGACTCCCAAGGTTCTAAATTGCCACTGGTAGTATAAATTATATTTAAAAAAAATTTTTAGCAGGGTAGTAAATAAAACAATTATTAAAGTCAAAATAATCAATATTTATTGTTTAAAATAATTACCACTGAACAATCAGCTCTGGTTTAATAGCTGGCTTATGGCTAGCATAATTGTAGATAAAACACTTACTTAATTAAAGTTAAAATAATCAATTTTTAAAGCGCGCCAATTTGTCTCCGCCCCTTTGATAATTTTTTCTTAAAAAATTATAAATTGATGTATTAAATTGGTAACGAATACTATTAATTTAATATCTGAACGAAATAAAATGTTTCTACTGTATTGGTGACAAAATATCAAATAAAAAGGAGTCGCAGTCAGGGATTGATAATCGATTTATTTGGTGACAGATCTACCATTCTGAGCACAGAGCTATTATTTAAGTAACAAAACTGTTATTATAAGAACGAAGTTTATATTCATGTAATGCAATATAATTTTATTGGTTAGGGCGCGTTCCCACCGTGTCGTGACGACAGATAATCGTGTAGTTTTAAGTGTCGTGGCTTATATGTTTAAATGGAGGTGTTCACATTTAGAACGACACAATTTACTGTCGTCTACGACAGTTTTTGCAGTGACGACACTTTGTCGTGACAGTGGGAACGGCAAACACGACAGTCGTAAAACGATAAAAAAATCGTGGACGGCAACTCTATGGGCGCGTTCCCACCGTGTCGTGACGACAGATAATTGTGTAGTTTTAAGTGTCGTGGCTTATATGTTTAAATGGAGGTGTTCACATTTAGAACGACACAATTTACTGTCGTCTACGACAGTTTTTGCAGTGACGACACTTTGTCGTGACAGTGGGAACGGCAAGCACGACAGTCGTAAAACGATAAAAAAATTGTGGACGGCAACTCTATGACGTCCATTGAACTCAGGAGAGTAAACGCACTGGTAATCACCAAGCGAACGCAGAGGCGACTAGATTGCTTTTGATTATTATTATATTATTAGCTTGCTGATGATGTGTAAACGACAAAGCGACTGCCAGGAAACGATAAAATGTCGTCGCGATCCAATGGGAACAGCTAGATACGACAGTCGCTACACGATAAAAAAATGTTGACGACAAACAATCGTTATAATGGGAACAGGTAGAGACGACAGTCGTCGAACGATAAATTAGTCGTTACGACATAGTGGGAACGCGCCCTATGACGTCCATTGAACTCAGGAGATTAAACGCACTAGTAATCACCAAGCGAACGCAGAGGCGACTAGATTTATAGCTTGCTTATGATGTGTAAACGACAAAGCGACTGCCAGGAAACTAATAAAATGTCGTCGCGATCCAATGGGAACAGCTAGATACGACAGTCGCTAAACGATAAAAAATGTTGACGACAAACAATCGTTATAATGGGAACAGGTAGAGACGACAGTCGTCGAACGATAAATTAGTCGTTACGACATAGTGGGAACGCGCCCTTATCGATCTCTTATTTTACACATATATTAACATTAATTTGATAATTCATACCTGGGAACAATTTTTGTTTATCTGAGAACGAAAATATTTCGTGGTGATAGATCTATTTATTAGGTGATACAACTTGATGATAAATATAAATTTTGGTGATAGAAAATATAGTTCCCGTTTTAAAAAACTTAAACTCACAAAATTATTGTATTGTCACATTGTACCGAGTTTGAATTCAAGCTGTCCATTCAAAGTGGATCCTAATTGACTCTAAAGGGAATCTTTTAGACGCGTATGTTGGTATGTAACCAACAGGCCGGTAACATACAAACATAACATACAAGTGAAGCTAATAAAAGTGTGTTAAAAATACAGATAAATTTCCAGATTCCAGATAGAAATATACATAAATTACAGATTAATCTCAACAGAATGCACTTATTAAGCATTAAAATACAGAATTCTGACATAAGTATAGAAAATAAATATAACTAAAACATGAGTCAATACCCTCATGAGTTTGGACTAGTGACATTTAGATATGAGATAAGATAATACACATTTATTAGCTTGAACATGATGTAATTTTGTATTTTCGTTAAATATTACAAGCATAAAAATGCTATGGAATACTAACTTAATTAAATCAAAAGATAAAATGGTTTTTGTAATATCTTTATGTCTGTATCAATTAATGTCTGAGGATGTACTTTGTTATTAACCCATTGACCACCGAGCGGCCCGATCGGGCCAGGACACAATAGTTTTTCTATTGCTTAATAATGATACAATTTTAAGAGTGTATATCTATACTAATATTATAAAGCTGAAGAGTTTGTTTGTTTGTTTGAACGCGCTAATCTCGGGAACTACTGGTCCGATTTGAAAAATTCTTTCGGTGTTAGATAGCCCATTTATCGAGGAAGGTTATAGGCTATATATCATCACGCTACGACCAACAGGGTTGGAGCCACGGGGGTGAAACCGCGCGGAGCAGCTAGTGTATAATAAAGCAAATAGGTTTTTGTTGAATATGGAGCATTCTGTGATCAAGAACAAAAAATTTACGGTTACTAACTAGCAAGTTATTCATTAATGTTATTTTATATGGAAACATTTAGTAATATTGTTCAAAGTCCAAGTTGAACTTGCGGTAATATGACTCAACCCTTATCTGTTATATGGAATTGTGAATACACCCTTGTTTGGAGAAAATTTCCAGAACATATTTTTTCATTTTTAATATGTACTTTGTACAATTTTTATCATGGTCTAATTCAATAGCTTGTAAGCTTCTAGTACATATTAATATTTTTGAAGGCTAGTTTAAATTTCTTTCACCTATGAATAAAATTTGTCCAAGAAATAAATATTTGAATTTATTCATGTATATTCAAGACATGTTTCTCATGAATATTTCGAATATCAAATGTGTTTTTGATGACAATTTTATGAGTATCATAACACAATGGGTGTGTATATCAATTTGTAATTAAGTGTAGTATATTAAAAAATACATATTAAAAATCATCAACTGCAGTTGAAATGCCAATCTTCTATATTTGCTATTAACCTATTATTTTTTTATATACTCGTAAGTTGGTATTGATGTTAATAGACATGAATGATAGATGAACAATGAAAAAATATATACAGTAATTAATAATAATTGTTTTGTAGTAATACAATAAAAACATTGTAAAACACACACTTTATATAGTGTAATGCAAATAAACATAGTTTGTAGATAAAAATTATCATACGAACAATAATCAAACAAAACACATTCTGATTTATAGTATTATAATAATAATAATATTATAGTAGTTAACCCATTGACCACCGAGCGGCCCGATCGGGCCGAGACACAATAGATTTTCTATTGTGTCTGTGATCCGAGGACTGACGGATTAAATGGTAAAATGTTTAAAACAGAATGATTTGTTCTCAATATTAAACTTTATATTGCATAATACTTGATGTTACACTTGTGAAGTTAACAACAGATATAAACTGACTCATCTGTGATTGCTTTGATAAGATTTTATTACTGCTTATTATAATTGCAAATTAGAATTGTGATAAATAAAAATATTTAATGGAAATAAATAGATTAGATAAAATCAAATGCATAAATTGTTAATGTCAATTTTAAATATTAACATTAATTATTTATTAATATTAGTTATTATATTATTTTTATTTATTATTATTATTTATTATTTTATTTGCATATTAACAAGAAATACTTTAGAAATATTTAGGGAGGTTTTTGGTACGTAAAACGGTAAAATATGTGCATTACATTTAACTAATTACCTCCCACAAGGAGTACACAAGTAACCTTGAAAAGAACTCACCTTAATTAGCCAATATAGCGGGAACCAGCCAACAATGAAGTCAGAAAAGTACTCCACTATCGAGAACACCGCGTACACCACCCAATACGTCAACCATTTTGTATCATCGTCCTTCTGGGGCGACTCCAATGCTTTCATTGACATATACGCCGGGTACACGAAACCAATGGAATTGCATATTAATTCAGCTCCAAATCCGAACACTAAATATAAACCGGTGAACGCCACCAAGCCTGCAATTTAAAACAAACGTCAAAACCACCGCTAAAGTTATAAATAAACGTTCAAAAAAGTTACCCACCGATAAAGATATAAACTCTGTTCACGCCAGATTTCTGTTCCGCTAATTCGAAATATTTCGTCCATGGCTTGCTTTTGTCATTTAAGCTGCGTTCTATCGTGTCTTTGTACTCTTGCAATTTGGAACCCATTTTGGTTAAAAATATCGGTCTGGGGTGAGTTGAATTCTTTTTGGCACTTCAATCGGCTAACCACGGCCACGACTCATTGACAGACAATGAATGTATGAAATGACAGATTTGACAAAGACAAAGAGTAAAGTCATAGACAATAATATTGCCAGCATAAAATTTTCCATTAATTTAGCCCATGCACACCAAGCTTTATAGCCTCAGCATTCATAATTCGTTACAATTTTTTGATAGGTACTGTTTAGTTAAAATAATAATATACCAAAAATTGTTAGTGTGCTAATGCGCCAGTAGGTAGATAATTTGATACGATAGTAATTATCCAAGATATGAGGCCTTATTAGGTAGCTCGTGCTTTGCTTTTTGCTTTGGTATGTAAAGCCCACAGCCGATCACTCACATTTATGACCAGAAAAAGGAAAACAACTGATATTTACGCATGATATTACATTTTATAAACTGTTAGAGTATAATTGTCAAAGCGTGCGCACTTTATGTGCGGTCTATTTGCCAGCGGCCGTATTATGACCTCTTATTTTCAGACAGATTACGCTGTGAATTGAACTGATTGGCAAATTCATATAATGGTCCCAATAACCAGCCATGGTATTGTATGTATTCATATAATACCATGAATGTGAATTTGCCAGTCAGTTCAATTCACGGCGTAAACTGAATAGGATTATGATGTCTTATTTCGGTCCCTGATAACATAATATTTACTATTCTACTATTCTTTCATCTTTGGCACTCTATTAAACTTTCTAGGATAGGTAGAGATTCGAGTTGTAGACTGCCTATTTTTTCTTGCGTGTACTCGGTTTCTAGGCGTCTATGGGAATATTTATTATTGAAAGGTTGAGGAATAAAAATATAATGTATAAACTTTTATAACTCATTTTATTTTTTAAAATATGAAAAGCGTTAACATTGATCACTTGTGTTTCTTACATTAATAATAATAGTATTCTCATTTTTTAAACGACACAAATTATTTATAATATTGTATAGGTACTTATTAATAGTTAGAAAGTTTTCAACGAGAAAAATACATTTAGACACAGATATGAAGTCAAGTCAAATAAATATTTTTTGCATTTATTTTCACAAGTATTATTTTCAAAGAAAATGAATACAATTTAATAATTAATGATGATGATGAATGTGAAACATTAAATGTAGGTACATTTTCCGATCAATACAATTACTTATAATTATAGAAAGTTTTATACAAGATTTATAGATATAGAAGAAATTGTCATAAAATAATAAGTTACAAATCTTATACTAAATCGACAATATAACAATCTAAGCTTATAATATTGCGTTAAATATCACAATTTCAATTAATATTTAAACTACAGTGAGTTTTCTTGTGCATAAATGTGCATTATTATGAAAGAGTGCTTGAAATTGTGCATAATTTTATCGAAAGAAAATAATTATTTCAAAGCATTGAGGTATTACATATTACGTATAGAGAGGACACCACGAACAAAATCTGTGCGCGGCGCGGGGCGGTTAGTGAGTCATACACTTTGTAGATATTCTGCCTCTTATTACTTATAAATTAAAACCAATCAATGTAACAAAAAAAATGGTTTGAGACAATTGGCTCTAACTCGTGTAACAAATAGTGTAGTAGCGATGTCCTCTCTAGTACGTAGTACATAGTAACTCAATGTTTCAAAGGTGAAAATATTTTTTGCGACTAGAGTAAATTTTTATGAAAATAACTAAATAATAGTTAGGCAAGATCATTTATAGCTTTAATGATTTCTACTTGTATTAAATAGTTTTAAAAACGTCCAAAATGCTATACTTTAATTTTAAATGCAGTTTAATAGTAAATTGGTTAATAAAACTTAAGACAAAGAGTTTTTAAATAAAGTCAACAATGTCTATTATAATATGATCTAAGTTTTGTAATAAATTTATGAGATTGGTCTCAGTCTTATACTATCTATGTTTAAATATAACTTAATATTATGAGAATGTAAAAAAAATAATGTCAAAATATTGTAACGCATTAACTGAACTGCAGAAATTAATTACCATTTTTAGAAAGATATTCAATTTCGATAATACTATTATGTTCTTAAATCTAAAGGAATATGGAAGCGTCTAGCGGCAAATCTAATTTAATAAACGATACTAAAAATTAATGGAAGATTTTTAAGCTTCATATAATATTATTTATAAACCTTGGTGTTGCTATATTTTAATGAGAACGATTTAATTCTAAAATAACGAGGATTCAATCACAGATACGTAAATAAATTGCTTTGCGTTAATTTAAAAATGAAAATATGTCACGGAATCAAAGATTTGATCTTTGACTTCCATCAGATATAAATGGATGAAGAGACGCATGGTAAAGAGTTAAAAATATAATCAAATTTATTTATACACTTAGGAAAGACTATAATTTACTTCAATAATCGAGAATTTACTATAACAATTGAGATATTATATAGATTTACAATCACTTAGTGTGTCTAGATGATATTGTTGTTTTAACCATCGTTCTAATATTCTATTATTTCTTTAAACAACGGGATTAATATATAAAAAACATATAGGATCAAAATGCTAATATAATCAGTCATTATTTGAAAGATCTCCAAGATCTAATTTTACTTACTCATCACTTTTGGACGTTTCCACCAGGTACTATTTACTTCTAAGGGTTAAATTTTTAATATTTCATACAAAAATGTAAAAACCCAAAGAATTAAGATCACTAATCCAACCAACTTTTATATAGCCAACAATTTCAAATTAATAAAAAATAATTAGAATAATTTTGGTTTATATCTGTGCTTAGCCAATAAAATTGTACATATTTGGAATCGAAATTTTGCCGAATATCGTAAAAAATTGTAATAAAGATTGTAATGGTAAATTAATTTTTAATATCCGTCAAGTTGTTTTTGAGTTAAATACGAATAGACCGGGAGATAGTGACATAAATTATTGGATCTGTACTATCTCCCAGTCTAGAACAAACAAATCAACAATCGAATATCTTTACAGTTCATAATTATTATCTTTGTGCATTTGTTGCGTTTAGTTGCTTTGTGAATTTGAGAATTAGAAGAGATTAAAACATTTTTTGTACAAAAATTCGAAAAAAATTTTTTTTTATTAATTTTCTAGAGATTCCATGTATTGTTTGATTCGTTGACGAATCTTTATCGAATGTTACGAAGCTTTGTGTTTCCTTTTTGCGTCACGTCGCTCGCTCGGTGGGTGAGGTTTTAGTTCTCGAACGTCCAACTGTAAAAAATATTATTAAGAATAAGAAATTTAATTAATTTAAGACATTTTAAGAGAAAAATCGATCGTTTCTCGTTTCGACTAGTGATTGTTTTTTTTTTTCAATAATTTCTCAATCGAATGCTTGCCAATTCTAGTAGTTATTTCAAACACAAAAAAGATAGAGGTAGACTAAATATTTATAAAAATATAGTTACTTAATAATAAAAAAATATAACGAGATGGCGTCATTTGTTCAAATAGGCAGCCTTATTGCTGCACATCAATAAATTCTTAAACAATTTTATTAAAAATAAAATTAAAGAATCAGACTTTATTTTATAAGCTTTTATTATGGTTACTTTGGTTAAAAAATACCTACTTCAATACTTACCAAAGTTTCGTCATCTGGTACTCTAGATAATAAGTCTAAAACTTCATTATTTGGTATAGTGTGCGGTCTTAAAATCTTTCTTGTAAACTTATTAACACCTAAAATGATAGAAATAATATAAATAATGCGGTATAGTTTTAGTCATTCTCATGTCAATCCATATCTTATTTAAATTGACAATTCTTTTGCTAAAATATCACCATGTGTTTTTTTTTTATAATAATATATAATTAATTAGGACCAGTCGCATCAATAACTGAACATTATGTCATAATAAAGCGTATTCAACTCTTTTTCGTGTATATTTTCTAAGGGTTCATACGCACTATGCGGGTAGCCGCATTGCGGGTAGCCGTCCGGCTTCATTCATTTCTATGCGCACTGCGATGCGGCTACCGCAGACCGCACAGTGCGCATAGAAATGAATATTACGTACATAATTGTGATTGCGGTCAGCCGGACGGCTACCCGCAATGCGGCTACCCGCATAGTGCGTATACGCTCTTACATTATCCGTCATTTAATTGGCAGATAAGCTAAATAGATATTAACTAGAATTTTTTAAACAAAACACTATTATTGTAATAAATAAAGTACTAAAAATATTTAACTTACCCCACGCCATTAGTAAATATCTTAGAGGTATCATATACAACACTGTCATCGCCGCGAAAAGCATTATTATTGCTAAATAACTAAGATATGGCACCGTGAAGTTCATAAGGCTGAAAAAATAATTGAAATATTATTCAATGAGAATAAACATAAATTGTATAACACAATTAATTTAATTGAGGGAATAAATGTGTAGGGTCAAACTTTTCACTCTTACGCACGCATAATATAGGCTATTCAAAATTGCTAGTTACAAAAATCTATACCTAATAAAAATAACTGTATTTTGTAACCTGTAGGTAGCATTTCAAATAGCTCCTATAACATTAAAAAAAACCTTTTGTATTTCTGAGTAATATAATAATTTGTGTGAAAATAAGACGTTTCAATAGAAATTTAATTTGCTCGAACAGTGAAGGAAAACATCGTGAGGAAACCGACATGTCGAAGAATCAAAAGTTCGACGACATGTGTCATCCGCCAACCCGCACTTGGCCAGCGTGGTGTATTATGGCCTGTACCCTCATAGGAGGCCCGTGTTCCAGCAGTGGGAACGTAAGTATATGGGCTGATGATGATGATGATGAATAGAAATTTAAACTGATGGAAAAATAATTGAAAATTAAATATTTCCTTCCTAAATAAATTTAATTGATATATTTATACATACTTCTTAACAGCTTCTCCCAAAGACGCGACATATCCAATCGCGTTTTGTACTGTTTGCGTCACTTCCTGTATCGCTTGAAGCCTTTCTTTTAGTGATTTTTTCTCTTCCTGTTAAAAAATAAATAAATATCGGTACTACAATTAACTGGTAACGAAAAACTACAGAAAAGAACACAACATAATATTTCTACTGTTACAATTATTATTTATTCGTACTATAAATAATTAAAACCTATATTTGTAAAAACGTATAAAAAAGAGCGTGTATGCCGAGTACACGTGTCAGAAGTGAAACTTCTTTGGCAAGATTCAAAGATACCAAAACCATCGACTTACTCCAGGACGTAACGGTATTGCCATGACGCGACCTTGAAATTTTACTCTCAGCGCGCTTAGAGAAGTTTCACTTCAATATTACGTAAAACATATAAAAAAAATTGTATGCGTTTACTAGAGTACACACGTAACTTCTTTATGACCTTAAAAATGTCACGCGTACGGCGTAACGCAAAAATGTTACACTAAATTTTTGTCCAACCCCGATAAAGAAGTTTCACTTCAATAACTATAATAAAGCATTATAAATAAATCACCTTATCGACATCTTCTTCATCGTCCTCTTCAGCCAATAAATCATCATCATCCACCGGTAGTAATAATGGGTTGCCACCTGAAATAATTTTCTTATAATAATTGATTTAATGTATTTAACCAAAAAAATGTTGTGTGGTTTTATGAAAGCACGGTAAAAGTGAAACTGTCCGAACGGTTCCGAACACTGCTTTGTGTAGCGCATGTCGCGAGACGGTCGGCTGCGGAGTAGGTATACCTACTCGGCAGCCGCGATACACGCGACATGCGCTACACAGACCAAAAAGTTTGAGACGATGTAATAAAAGTTTCACTTTAAAAAGCGTTACATTTTTTTTAATTTTGCCGCCTTTTTGGTAGAATAATATTTTCTAAATAACGTAAGTAAGAAAAAGTTAAGACGAATTTCAGATATTGAAAAAGATGAGATCTGGCAGGGATAGATCACCATGTTTTTTTTTGTCTTGGATATATTTGGTCAATTTCATAATAGTATACGGTATTAATTCGAATAAATTAGTTCGAATTTGGTCATTACTACTTTTAGTACTTGTCCTTATATATTTTAAATGTAGAAAGTATATAATGTTTCAGAATTATACCACAACACAAAAACAACATTTATAATTATAAATTAATGTAACACGAACATAAAAATTAATAAAAATTAGTACTTATAAATAAAGTAAAGCATGCACACGAACAACATTAAAACTTACTACTAAATAAAAACGATTTTAAATATTCCCGAGGACTTTTGTAGATGTTTAATTGGGCTATAAATGAAAAACAGAAAATTAAAAGATGCATTACTTGAAATAAAAAAAAATAACTAAGTACTAACACGAAAAAATATCAACCACAGACACAAAAGAAGAATATATAGCTAATTACTTCCTGTATAAGTATAAACAAATTTGGTTTCTATTCTCAATACATTACTACTTTCCTAAACAAGACAAAAATATCAATCCGTACTAACCCGTCAATCTATATATCAGCCAATTCCTTGCGAAAAATAAGAGCAATAGAAATGGCAGCATCCACATTTCATAGTAGTAACAAAAGGTAAGCCACGCTAATAGACCAATGAAGGATAATATTTTTGATTCCCATTCGAAACAGTCTCTGAAAAGAAATAATAATTATTATTTTACAAACAATAAACATAAAACTGTCTGTGATCATTTAAAATTAAAAACAACATTATATTCTAAGCTAATAAAGAACTATATCGTAACAATAATCAATTTATATAATATTTTTTTATTATAGACAAGAACTCAACTCTGTTGTCTATGGGATTATATTTGCTCGAAAATAGCGCCATCCAATATCAAAAAACAAAACAAAACAAATATAATATAATCTAGACCGCCCCGCAATCATGTTTTATGGAGTTCATAAATACTATTTTATTTTCATTTTACATATTGTTACCTCAAATTGTTATATTAATATATTAATTATCTATTTTTACTACGTATATTTATCATTAAAAATACTAATCTACTAGTGGTTAGTTGATAGTGTACATTTAAATCTTCACTAACGAAACTTCTCGTAAATATTAAAAATATCGATTGTAGAACATTTTTGCGTGAGTAGACAACATAAATCTTGTACACCCAAATTGCGATATAAATTTGGATGAACTGATTTATCCGGAGTTCTGTTTTAAAATAATATAACTATCATTATAATGAGTTTATGTGTTTATTGTTATTATTTTTAAACGGGCTCAGATAAAGAAAGTTTCAATTTCGATTGCACAATGTCCTTTTCTATGTTTTATGGCATGAAGATAATATTATTATAGCAATAGTTATAATAACAATGTATTATCAGATTATCTGTGCTATAACTATTTGCCAGTGTCAAGATTTTTAAGCTATTGCATAGCTTCTATCGCGGGCCTTGAGCGCGGGGACCGAATCCAGAAATTGCGTAACGAAAAACCTCACGCTCCCCACGGGGTCGGGCGCGGAGGTGTGGCTTGAAGGCATAGCATGCAATAGCTTTACCGCGGCAGTCCCCGAGTGCCACACGTCTTTTTTTTTCTGATTTTGCCCCCAAATACCGATTTGTTTCCAAAGAGTATAAAATAATGTTCTAGGATTGAATGTGTAATCTTTATGAATGTTAATATGTAGTTTTAAATGGGTGTATTATATTATTATGTGTTAACATAATGGCAGAATATTATTATGTGAACATAATGGTACAATAACTTGCCTTTTATAGATACTTTAGTTGGTAGCGCGTCAATTGTTATCAATAATCGATTTCAATTGATATTCAAGTACCTAGTCAATTTAGAAAATGGGAGTCTATGCATTTTGTATTACATGAATTTATACTAGACCACTTATTTTTTATGAAACCAATTCTTGTAAATAATTTGCTTTTTATCTAAAAATAAAATTGCTATCTAGCGATCGTCATTTAATAATATTTCAAAAACAATTGCACTGAAGTTATAGCAATTTATTTTAATGCTTTAATATTTTGTATTTGTCTTTTACAACAAAAAAAATAACCGCCATTCGGATCCACAGGACGGACTAGGTTTTAAATAAAAAATAATCATCAAAATCGTTTAAAAAAAAACCAGTTAAACTGAGAAACCTCTGCCTTTTTTAAAGTCGGCTGAAAATGATGTCCCACCACACACAACAATCTTATTTAAGTAGGTACCTAGATGTTAGTAGGTGTAAAATACTTAATATAATAAAAAAAAAGACGGGTTGCACTCCGGGAGTGCCGGCAGAAGTGAAAACTTGATTATAAACGTTCAGCATGTTTGATATTTTGGAATGGTATCCGTCTTACGCATGGAATATAAGGGCTAAAAAAAACATCCGTCTTACGCTTTTTCGATCAGGCCACGTGTCCTGACGCGAGTTTAAGATTTTATACCCAACGCCGCTAAGGAAGTTTTCACTTCAATAATATAATAAAAAAACTTACTGTAAAATTTTCCCAACTTCAATGAACCACATGATGATAGCTTTTAACCTCATAACGTTTCGGATGAATACTTGTCTTTTGAATTTCGCCTCTTGGTGCATGTACTTAGGCTCTTTTGGATTTACCGCTCGTATTGCTGCTTTTAACTGAAAAAAAAAAAATGTTTTATAAAATTTTTTTGTTAAAAATAAAAAGTTTAATAAGACAGATGGTGAATAAACAAATATATAGATACTTATTGAAGAATAAAGAGATTTTAACCTTATAGTTAAAAATCAACTGAATCATCGGAATTGATACGATTATAAAGAAATATGTAAAGCATTAGTAAATTTTCTCAAAAACGAAAATTTTTGTCAGATTGTTATTCTAAGTTCTCAGAATAAAAAATAAAACTATCTCATAACTCTTCAAATTTCCATACTATATTGGCTGTAAAACACAGCTAATACTTTAAAACAGTTTCAAATGATCACGTGGAAAAAATGAATATTTTCTATCAATTATTAAAAGAACTCACCGGATTCCATATAACAGACATTTCCAACAAAATTTGCGGGTAGTTGCCTTTCGCCCTAGCTCTCATCTTTTTGTCTTTTAGCGCGAACCATCGTTTCTCCCCATTTCGTATATTTAACAGAGGTATTGCTAATTTCCCCAAAAACTCAACTTTATGATCGTGATCCTCGTCATATACTGTTATCTCTAAAATCGAACTTATGTCTTTGACTGTACTGAAAGGTGCCAGGAGGTTAGTAATTATTAAAAAAAAGAACATTTATTTTGAAATATTTAAGAAACCAAAAACTTATTTCAACATTATTAAATGCATTTTCTTTCAGTAAGTATTACTAAATTTTCTGGCCATTGGAAAGCTACATCCGTAACATTGGCATATCATTTTCATCTTCTTAAAAAGTGACTGAAAGTCAATCTAGTTTGAAATTTACTTGAAATGTAAAAGTACCTTAGTACAAAAATGACTTATTCTTTCGCTTCCGAATCAAAAGTAACAATCACCAAACTTACAAAGTGAATATCTTCATCCAATTAGGCGTCAAAGTCTTATATTCCGTATGCGTTTGTAATCTTGCATTGCCCAATTCTAGTACGCAGAATGGATCAGATTTCCCTCCCAAATCCGCAGCTGCTAAACCTTTAGCCCCATACACTTTGACACATAACCATCCTACACCACTGGATTGTTCGTTTAGGCGGAACCACGCCTAAATAAAAAATTATTAAAATAAAATATTATTAGTGCATTCGGGGAATTCCAGACGTCCGCGTCGGGTAATCCGGAAAATGTGAGTATCGTGAAAAATAAACAGGATTATAATAATTAGACATCGGATTATATGCATTTGCATATTTGCATATGCAAATGCATAAAACTCTCTAATTACGGCGTTAGTGCATATTTTAGCCTTTTTCCCCAATCATGCATATTTCGTTAAGTAGCGGGAGTTTTGATTGGTCAATAATTAACCTTTATTAGCCAATCAGAACGTAAAGTAAACAAACCCTATTTTGGCATGGTAAAATTTAAGTAAATTTTGAGCCATTCAAAATAGGGCTAGATTACCCTTTTGAGGCTAAAAACTTAAAACACGGGTTGAATTCCAAAAAAGGGCTAGATTTAGCCCGGAAAGGTCTAAGGTGGCAAGACTGGCGGGTGACAAACGTCACAAATTTGCGCTCGAAAATTTGGTAAAAATGCTTAATTTTATATTGGCACAAAAACTATACTTACTTAATTTCAAGAAAATTTCACTGTTTTTGTACAATCTTTGATTTAAATATATAAAAATAATAAAGGTTTTTTGATTTTGTATAGTGCATATTTTAGGCATAGCAGTCGTTTTTAGTGCATATTTCGGCCTTTTTTAGTGCATATTTGCATGCATATTTTGGCATTTTGTTAGTGCATATAATCCGATGTCTAATAATAATATTTGTTTAATTAACCACAAGTCACGTATTTATTTAATATTATTGCATATACCCCGTTATTCGGATGCCCGAATGCACCTGAACAAATTAGTTCACGAACATTCACAATCTACGAAGAAGACAAGACTGCCGAACTACAAATATACCTAATACTGTGTCCCCAAAGTCAATTTCTTCCCTTTTATTATAACAAATGGTGTTATGACAAGTAATGGATATAATATTATTAAAACTGTAACTGCTGTGAGCTGTGGACTGTTCGTTTGCGGAGCCACGTGTGAATATTCAGAAAATGGAGTGATTAAATTTCTATTAAAAATCAATTATTGATAACATTAAAACATGTTCTATTATTGAAGTATGCTAAGAGTTCGAAAATTATTAGGACAATATCGTGTTGTGTTATTAGCGTTGTAGTTCAATAAAGTAGGATAAATAATAAGGAATTACCTACCTACATTTTTAGAAGCAATATATTTGCAGTGAAGATCTTATTAAAGAGTGTACACAAATCAACTAAACATTTGATCATGAAATATAAATACAGGGTCTTCATTACTTACATATCTCTTTTCAATATTCAGTATATCTCTAGGATTTTCTCTATAGCTAGCCAGATCCGTAATTGTTTCCGATTGAGTTGTACCACTTATAGTTAGGAGTAAAAATATCTGTCCATTCCCATCTTCTAGATCCTTCCATATGTTGTGGGTTTTTTCTCTTTCTAACTTTGATAGGTCTATTGTGCATCTGAAATGAGAATATTGGAGTAGGTTCATGTAAGAAATAATAGGTAGATAGGTGAATTTTATCTTTGAAACGCCCTTTGGTATATACTTTCGATCAAGCATCAGGACTCAGGTATTTAAGGGTAAATGAATAAGTCTGAAAGGTTCTAATTATACCAAAGATGCTAAAGTTTTTATGTTTGTTATATTCAATCACACAGAAAGCTATTAAAACAATTGAACAAATTATGCAAAGACAAATAAGCCTGCAGTAGATAGGACCGATACATAAAAATTTTAATAGGTACCACGTGAACTCATGGGCTAAAACGGGGAGATAATAGAACTACCACTAGGTCAAGGTTTGATAAGTACCGTATACATTGTATGTATGTCAAACTATTTAAAGATAATGGCACAGTTACGTCAGCAAATAGGTTCGTTTCCGGACATTTGGAAAACAACGATTTTACTGATTTGATGTTATTTTCGTTACCTACTCTAATAAAATACTTAAACTTCTAACTTAGTTGAAAACTTTTCAATTGTTTAAACTAATTACTACTGCCTTTATTTCTTCATTTTATTAAAGTAACTTGAAAGTTTGGAACACAAATTGTTAAATTCATTTAAGTCCGACTTTATAACAAAGTAGGGTTTAAAATTCAAATTTGCCGGTAAATTTCAGACAACTTAAACTAATTTTATAATTTTTAAACAGAAACTAATATATTATCTATATCTAAAACAGCAGATAAATTGGCAAGCCTTTGCGCATTTTGCGAGAATCATACGAAAACGATTTTGTGTTATTTCAATACGCTTTGATGAAGGTATCTACATATTCTTCTTATGTGCGAATTATGAATTTTGGCATCAATGCTTCAACATCATTCCTTCACTAGCAATTGCTCTCTTGAATTTACTTGTATCAAATGAATATGAACTTTATTTACCTTCCCAAAAAGTCGTCTTTCGTCTGTTTATCCTTATCCCACACAGTGACTTCCAGTATTTGTTCCTGATCATCATACAGATGCAGATCAAATTGCTCCAACCACGATGGATGTAAAGATTTCCATACTACCTTGCTCTTATATTTCTCGTTACCTAACCTGTTAACAATGTGTGTAACAGAAATAGAATCAAACGGATGTTCTTTTGTATGATCGATCTTTTTGTGTCGTATGTATTGAAAACTTTATTTGCTGACAGTTAAAAAATACATATGTGTATTTGTAAGGGATAATCCTTGGAACGTCGGAATTGATTTAAGTGGGAAGATAGATGAATATTTTTGGGAAAAGTACCTACTGATGACTTTCTATCTCATATTATGTCGATGTTGCAGGTATCAGATAAGTGAATACTTATATTATAAGACAAGTTTGTTGGTTTGAAGGAGAAATTAAATGTATCAATTCTCATTGGGAAATATTACTGAAACTACTGTACTGATTGTAAAATTTCTTCAAAATTTTTAAAGCTATATTGTCCGGCTAGTTACAAATCTTACCTAAATTTGCAGTAAGGGTCGCTCGATCTCGTGTCCAGATCCATAGGAGGGAGGTTCTTCGCTTCCACTAACACGATCGTCACCACCGAACTCCATATTTGAGCTTTTAGCCGCTTGTTGACGTCACTTAAACGCGTGTTCTTTAGGAGGTACTGCAATTAAGGATTATAAAGGGTATATTATCAGAATATGTGAAAAACGCGAAGAAAGAATCCATTCTAGATTTTTAGGTGGAAAAGTAATCACTCAAATCCATTGACAGATTCATATAATATATCAACCTTAAGATTTATTACGCGTCGAATAAAAGGCATATACCGTCGAATAAAGGCATATATATATAAAGGTATATACATAACGCAATAAATAGAATTGCACATCAATTTTATCGTAACATTAAATGAACTACTTACTGTCTTGTGTAGTAATTTGTTGTAATGTCTCGCTCTAGTTAATACAAAAACATACTCTCAATTACTTAGTTAAGATGTGTAGGGAAAAATGTTAAGGATCTTTCTTTTGGAAATCCTTGATTGTTATTAAAGCTTAGTGTGGGTTGGAAGATTACGAATCTGGATAAATGTAATGAATACGCTTAATATTTGGTTTCTTAAATAAAATGTTAGTAACACAAATACACATAGACATAAAAACACATTGTTTTGATTCAAAGTTACATAGTAGGCATTATATTATACAGTTTCATAGATGAAAAATTAAGCAACTAATACCTTAAGTACTAGAGAACTTATAGCTAAGTAAATAAGAACATAAATGGTAACCACAACCGTGAAATCTATAAAATAATATGATTCAACTATATTATACCCAATATATCTACATAAATGTTAGTACACCACACCAACGAAATACACCATTAGTACAGTATTAGTAGACCCCAAGACAAATAACACAACAAATATTGACCATGTTCTTTATTAAAATGTTTTTTTATGGCAGAGCAAGCAAATGAACCAGAAGGCCATTTAGGGGAGTTAGCATGATTTCCTAAAGCAGTTTTTAGTCCAGTGTGAGAAAATGATGGCGCTAGACAATCTATATAGCTCTTTCATTTTCTCACACTGGAATTAAAACTGCTTTAACACATTATGGTAATTCCCCCTGATGTCAATTCAACATCGCACAACATTGTTGGTGTTACAAGTGGCTTTGCTGGCCTTTTAAGAACCACGTTACCACACCATTTGTTAATAAGGCGTATACACACAACTATACCCTATGAATCCTGTCGCTTCTATTCTTTAACCCTGGAAATCGACTGCCAATCTTCTCTATTATGTCTGAACATGTGTTTATAGCGAACGGAACGTCGACACTCTGTCCAGGGGGGAGACTGCCAGCTCTTGGTCTGATTTCGCTTCTGTGGATTTGTATTTATTTTCAGTAAGTTCTTTGAAGGCTAAGTAAATAAGTATGTGCTCCTAAGCAAATCCTTTTCATAGGTCAATACAATGACGATATCTAATAAAATCGTTAAAAGAAACAAATTGGCTGACGCTATTCAGGGATCACGTATAAGACCATATTTTTACTGTAATATCACATTCAAAGCAAGCAAATATTTGACGATATAGCTATCTACTTCATTAGTAATAATTTTCACTGCAATTATAGACAAAATGTAATCATATTTCCATAAAGCTATGTGACACGTTTTAACAAGTCCTCTATAAGACCATTGTAAAAAAGATGTCGTCAGACGCTATAAGGATCCTTGAGATATTAGATAGGAAAACTTTATGAAGCCATTGACCGTTAATAGTTAATACTTTTACATGAAGATCCCAGAATTAAGATCACCCATGAAGACAAGATTTTCATTTCGATAATCAAAACTAGAAATGCGATAATATTAAAATGTTAGGATTTACAAGAGAATACATTATTTAGTAATAAAATACATATACTTGTAATCTTAGCAAATCGTCGTGCATTTTATTTAACACTTATTTTGGGTAATTTGTTTACATGTGACTTCTTAGCCGTAAATTATAGTATACATAACAGTAGATGCAATAACAACAAACTTACCGTTCATCACTCGAAGATAAACACGAGTAGCACGAATCACTCGAACTGTGGAAACTATAATCATCGTCTATATTCAAGTTTGTCGCTGATCGACATTTTCTGTAGAGCACTCCATGTTTCTCAATAGTTAAAAAGTCTTTACAAATTTCCTTTGGGTCTGCGGTAATACTAGGCTCATCTATTATAACTGAAGGAATGCTATCAGACTTGTGTTCTTTAGAATCTATAGACGATTTATCAATACTATCCCTGTCCATTGAGTCGATCGAACTTTTGTCATCTGATAGATGCGACACGAATCTCGATAGTTTAGATCTTTCTATCTTATTCTGTACTTGGTCTTGTATTTTCTCGTGAAGTCTCATTATTCTGTTCTTGAAACGTTCCATTTTGTGCTCCATTTCCGACATTTTTGTTATTCCAGTTCAACTGTTTGTTTCCAAATAATCACTGGCTTGTGTTTACAGCTTTGCACAGTTTGGGGATAAAATAAATGGAGGCTGTTCGACGTAGCTACCGAATGGGCGCATTTCTAGGAAGAAGAATATGTAGTAGATAATTTAGTGTGCGTTTTCTTAGGATATCGTAGAAGTATATTGTTTTGAAGATATAGTGAGTATCTTTAATTCAAAGAATTTTAATTCAATACAAAGTGTGTAGTTTTAAGTGAGGATATATATTTTATATGATGACGATCGTGCGAAAGTGTTAATTGGTGTGCGTTGTTTAAATGTTGCTGTATGCTAAAACAGATGTTTTCCTTCCTCGTAAACGATGTTTAAGAGCTAAAATATAGTAGTTACTACATAAGTGTTAGATCACGTAAACCGTTTGTTCTATTCAACTTCATGCAACCGTAATAGTTTGCGATAAAACGGTGCAATTCACATCTAGGATAAGAATATTTCTTATATTATTTGTCTTGGCTTTTTTAAAAACAGTTCACTGAAAGTGGATTTCAAGCTTTTATGTATTTCGTTTTGAATATTTTCTTCGTTACAGAACGAAATTGTAGCTTTTTACATTTTATGCAGATACATAACTTAAAATTTAATTTTCATAAAAAAGGCTTTACTATTTTATTTTCCGCGCATTTAATTAATTTAAAGAAAAATCTTTATTGTTAATTATGTTTACGGCTTAAGATATAATCAACATTAAGATAAAATCCAACTTCTCATAACGTTAACTTTTTATTTTTACGATGCTATCGTGAAAAGTTTTTACTGTTATGAAAACTTTACTAAGTGTGTACTCAAAAAAATCATACCTACTTACGTCTACTAAATTGGCAGCAATCCAGGGAATTGTACAATAATATTGTAGCTTCGATAATAGATCCATTTATAAAATAACATTAGATCGGATATAAACGAGATGTGTATTTAATTTATCACAGACCTTGCTAGTTTTCTAATTCAAACGCGAATTTTTTTGTTCGTGTAAACTTTTACAAGTGTAAAAAAAGATTACACATTTGAAACTAGTTGAAAATAGTTAATTGCAATAACGTTTCTTATTGTATTATTCTTTGTTTCATCATTTTCTTCATGTAACATTTTATTAGTAAGTCGATACTTTTGCCATAGCCCATGTATGGTACGTAATAGTTTACATTTAAAAATAATTAATTAGTGGCTAAATAAAAAAATCAATGCTTTTTGTATTTGCCAATTTTAGTACTCAAACCTATGCCATGTATGATAAGAGTGTTGAAGTTAGCTAATGGTGTTAGCCTTTTAAAGTGCATCTAAAACCCTTTTAAGCTACAATCAAGATAAGAGATTGTACACAGCGATATGGTGTGCAAATTACTCAGTTATGGCATGTCCTTGTAATGTTTTTGTTCCTCTTTTACAATGTTTAATTTTTATGTTTTATGCTTTGTCATTTATGTAGTAATCAGTATAGGTAGGTACTAGGTAGTATAACTATAATGATAGTATAATCGTTGCGTTTTTTTATTATTTTGTATATTAGGTGTACCTATTAGTAGTTGGTCCTGATATTTTGTATTTTATAGATAGATTTGAATTAATAAAATTCATTCGTCATCAACAGACATATTCTGATAAAGTATTCTACTTGTACATAAATATAATAAGCGTCTTTCAATTCGAATAAATGTTGCTAAACTGATATTGACGAAATTATTTCTGCCCACATTCGGGATACATTTTGTTACTACTATAATATTATAAAATAGATGAAAATGGAACATGAAGAACGACGATCGTGCGATAACGTATAATCTTATAGTAAAAAAAATATATGCTACACAAATTACAGTAATGAGGGTAACATATTTTTTCCTAGTAAAAATTTTCCTGTCCGTGTCTTGTGTTATAACTTTCTTCAGCCTTAATTTTAATATTTCTTTTGAGAATAAAACTTCTATTCAGCGTATACGAGATTTTCCGCAGCAATATATTATGTTTCAATTCGTCTCCATATTTAGGTACAATCTAGAGCCAATGATATTATAGATTCATCATATCAGGGATACGAAAAATACATTTTGTAGATAAGAAAGCTATCGTAAATTTCCTAAATGGGTAATATTTTACAGACTTCACCCTAGATTCTAGAAAATTGCAGCGAAAAACTTTCGTCTGGATAGTATTAGTGCTGACACTGCTAATGCTTGCGTTTACTTTTAAAACATTGAAAATTCCAATAATTTCAGACTTGAAATAGAGGACTTTGCTATCTTGTGGTTAACGACGTCCGAAAATTCGAGCTATCCTTCTTGCAAAGAAGGAAATTAATCACTTTTGCTGTCATGAAAAGTAAAGGATAGTCTCCCGGCAAATAGAATAGTTACCAACATTATCTCGAAAGACTGACATTGATAAGGGTTCAAATTAACAAGCAAACTTAATGTCCATTAACACCAGTCTGAAATTGATGGACTAATTCAATACGAAAAGACAAAGGAGATAATCTTTACATAATATTAAACTACTGGACCGATTTTGATGAAATTTGGCACAGATAATCTTTAGTCCCTCTGTAAGAACATAGGCTACCTTTTATTGTGAAATATGTACCACGGGCGAAGCCGGGGCGGACCGCTAGTATATTATTAAGCTGAATAGTTTGTTTGTTTGTTTGAACGCGCTAATCTCAGGAACTACTGGTCCGATTTGAAAAATTCTTTCGGTGTTAGATAGCCCATTTATCGAGGAAGGCTATAGGTTATATATTATCAAGCTGATACCAACAGGAGCGGAGCAATGCGAGTGAAACCGCAGCTAGTAATAAGATAAAAATAGGAGATGTGAAAGCTTTATTCAATTTAGTAAAGTGTATATAGCAATGTCAATAAAAATAATCTCAAATATCTGTGAACCGAATAGAATTACAGATTACATTGATCAGTGTGGACGACGGTAGTGTACATAAGGTAAATAAGTTAGATAACAATACAAATGGAGTCGTTATTTACTGTCCAATAATATTTGTTATTACTTTTCCTTACATCATTATTACTCGTGACGTCATATACCTACGTAGCTTATGTGACGGCAAATTTATGACTCATAAATCAGAAAAAAACCCATTTAGGACGGTTTTACATGATTGTTTATGAAGTTCGTTAGTTTATATAGCACTAATAGAAATTGAAATTCGATGTTTGTCTTCTTTAAGCCAAATATTGGCTCATTCATATACAATATTAATTATAAATTCAATAATCACAATGCTTCTTTGTTGGTCACGTTTTCACTTGATGGGTAGTTGAGTAAAATCAACAAATATAATATAAATTTGTCTCGTGACAAATTTCAAATTCTAATAATCAGAAACACTAACAAAGTTTATGCTTATGGTGTAAATGTTTTATTTCCTTCGCACGTTAAGAAATATATTTCTTTTCATTTATATTATTTTCTACAAAATCAAGTGCAGGATTACGCGATATAACAATTTAAATAGTTAATAGTTAATCTCAAAATTATAACCAATTTATTAGCTTTTAATCCCCAGACCCAATGTTAACAAAATAATTATCCGGACTACGATTTTATCGTGATAAATTTGTAAAAGCAAACGTAAAAATGGTTAAGCTTATAAGGAGCTTAACTCAGATACCGAGCTCAGGAAATGTCCCGTTTTGGTGAATATATTCTTACTGGCGTGAAAGCAATTTAGAGTAGCCCATAGTATTTAATCAAAACGAATGGTTATGTATCAAAAGGATCCCTTTTAGGTACTTTTGGCAAGAATGATAAATGATATGGATGATGAAACTTTTGGGTAATTGAGATGTATGATCTACATATTATTTTGATCTGGGAAACGGGTTTTTATGTACTAGCTTAATATAATTATGTACGGGTAGTTAACATAATTTTACTAGACCTTTGACGTGCCTAGTCGTGCCGAGTAATTCCACAGACGCTCATACAATAATATTTTTCTCTGAACAATTATATATACACTGTATTTGCATACATAAAGTTTGCACTTGATCCAAAAAAAATAAAATTCAATGTCGGAACTGAACGCGCTCGTAACGAATATTACTTAAAATTACATAATGGTATCAACTTATTGACACACTGCATTTGTACGCATTAATAAATTATGGCCGTTGAGTCTAATCTCAGGAGAATATATGGACATATTAATGCACAGTCAATTAATTCCAAATGTCCCACATTCAAGTACAATGCCTGTCCCAACGGTCTAACTAGCTTAATTGGCGGTTTTGCTTTTACGTTCTCTTTATTCATTAAAAAATTTAATGAATTATTTAACAGCGAGAATATAAATGTGGTCGTTAGTTGTGAAATTTTCGTTCTTAATATCTATTTGTTCATCTTTTTTATTACCATATACAATAAATAAATAACTGGTTAGTCCTATCTCTAAACCATAAACACCGCAATTATACGATGGTGGTCTAGACGTAATTCATGTGCAGAATTTTATCGAATTAAGGTAAAAACCTTAATATCGAGAAATACAGCTACACATATAGGGATTTTGTATTATTCGGAAATTTCCATACAATACTGAGCTTTATGCAAAAGCGGGGATGATTAAAGCTATAATTTTCGTCTCTCTCACGCGAAAGAGGCATTTCAGGTGAATTTGAATTTTCAGCAGTATTTATAAATTGTTTCTCCTCTCTTATGACTGAGGTACCTTCCACCAGAAATGAAATTCTTTTCGGATTTGCAATGAGTGCATTTATCACAACTTACGTTCTCTGTAGCGACTTTTAAATTGTTTTTATATTATACCTATTGTATTTTTCGCTTTTTAGTGGTGTATGTTGGTATCTTCTAATTTAAGAAACTTCCTTCTATGTATCTTTGTATTATGAGTAGGTACCGGTTCGAGTTGATTACCCTCACCGCTCGTTCAAACTTTTGACAGAAATAGTATATTATAATCTTATATATAAAATTCTCGTGTCACAATGTTAGTCTGCATACTCCTCCGAAACGGGTGGACCGATTCTCATGAAATTTTCTGTGCATATCGGGTAAGTCTGAGAATCGGCCAACATCTATTTTTCATATGTACCACGGGCGAAGCCGGGGCGGGCCGCTAGTAATATCTTATATATAAAATTCTCGTGTCACAATGTTAGTCTGCATACTCCTCCGAAACGGGTGGACCGATTCTCATGAAATTTTCTGTGCATATCGGGTAAGTCTGAGAATCGGCCAACATCTATTTTTCATATGTACCACGGGCGAAGCCGGGGCGGACCGCTAGTATATATATAAAATTCTCGTGTCACAATGTTAGTCTGCATACTCCTCCGAAACGGGTGGACCGATTCTCATGAAATTTTCTGTGCATATCGGGTAAGTCTGAGAATCGGCCAACATCTATTTTTCATATGTACCACGGGCGAAGCCGGGGCGGACCGCTAGTAATAATATAATAGTCAAAGATATGATAATGTATTTTCATTATTATAATTTAATCGACAGTTTTGTCCTTTTAGCTTTCTATTACAATATATTTCAATCTTCAAGGCACGTCTATTGTCTAACTCTACACTGAGCAAAGAACTAATTTATAAGGTATGACTGTGGGTATGACAAAGGAACTGCTGACATAAAGGAGGCGCCATATTGGAAAATTTTCTAGCTGTCTGGAAATGTGATATATGTATTAGAAATTTAAAGATGAAAGAAGAGTGTTTCTGGAATCTTGTGTTTTCTTTGTTTTATTTAGGTATATGAAACCTAATATGGAGAAATTATTGTTTTCAAACACTAGAATGATCTAAAATATTGGCGTTTTAAGTTATGTTATTATATAGATATAGGTAGGTATGGACTTTAAGAATAGAAATGAATATTACGTACATAATTGTGCTTGCGGTCAGCCGCACGGCTACCCGCAATGCGGCTACCCGCATAGTGCGTATACGCTCTAACTTTATACGTAGCTACAAAAGCTACAATAATTACAAATTGAAGTAATTTAGAAATTTAAGCGATATGATCGTATAGTTTGCAATATAAATAGTTATTTCTATTTTTACCTAGAAATTTTTGTAAGTGCAATAATTATTCACGATATCAATCCTATCTTACTTTCTTCGAGCGTAATAGGATATCTGTTTCTATTGATATACATTATAGAACATACTGTATTATTTATAAATATTTATACCTATGAACCAGTTTAATTGCATTAACGTGATTTTCCATAAACAATTTGCCGATAATAATGTTAATATGGCATTCACGGGCGGTCACATTAGCACTGTTACGAATGATTAGCTATTAATTAAATTGATTGTATCATATACTCACGTGGTACCTTATTCTTGTGTATTTATAGGAACTTGTTTGTAAACATAAGAGTGTTATCGTATTTGTTTCAATTAATGTACAATTTGTTATTGTTTGATTAATCCGTCGTTATATTAACTATGTGACGTAAAAAACAGACGAAAAAATCTTTATAGACCGGGAGATACTGACACAAAATTTCGAGTCATTTGTAACAGGATGGCGGTTCTACAGGGGTCTTAGTACGCAATGACAAAAAGAAAAACGATGGCGTGAACGCTGGTACCGGCGGCTTAGTCGCGTGGGCGTTAGTCGAACTCGTCGGAAAATAGCGAAAGTCAAACGATTTGTAACAGTATGGCACTTATTTTTCCTGTAAGTTTGAGGATCAACAAATATAAATACAAAATTTCAAAGATCTATGTGTTGGAAATCTTCACTTATACACCACTAGTTTTTAATCAGTACAAAAAATTTTACAGGGTGTTAAGTATCTTTAACCAATCATACTTGTGTAAGAAATAATTAAAAACACTAACAAACAGAAATGTCCCAAAATTGTCCACATAAATATGTAAAAATTGTTAAACCTATAATTTAATCAATGACCCACACTAGGTATTGTGTTGTAATTTTCTAGCGTACGATTTCGAGTAGGTCCGCCGCACAGATCCATTGATAAATTCCGGCAAACTCGCGTCGCTCGCCATTCCTCACCCCGCCACCCCCTTTCCCTCTGCGGCCTGCGCCCGCGTCGCACCCCAACGGCCCCCCGCCCCAACGCGACAAACAGTGCCAAATTGTTAGCGGAAGTGAAAACTTGCTTTTTTTCGTCGCGTTTGTTTACGTTCTTCCCGGTACGATGTCATATCAATTCACATCACGGGATTATGTACTTATGCTTCGTGCGTTCTTTTTGAGTGGAGAAAATGCGAGTGCAGCAGTACGTATGTACAGATAAGAAGTACCCGAGTCCCGAACGCTCGATCGCCAAATGTACGAACTGTGGTAAATGCTTACCAGCAGGCGTTGTCACAAAATGTTTTCGTGTAATGTACTAGCGTATTTTGAAGAGGATCCTCAACGTAGTACGAATGTCGAATAACGCTGCGGTTCATGAATTTCTCACAGCGGAGTTTGGAAGTCAGTGGATCGGTCGAGGCGGGCCTGCAGCTTGGGCTCCTCGCTCACCTGATCTCACACCCTTGGACTTCTTTTTGTGGAGTGAAATTAAGTGAAGAAAAGTGAGCCGGTTAGTGTCGAACAATTAAAACAGCGCATATTGGATGAAGTGAAAAGACAAAAAAAACGTACTTCTCTCGTTAAAAAACAATTTAATAAAACGTTCACGTCTGTGTATTGACAATGGTGGTGGACATTTTGAAGGACAATTGAAGTACTTGTAAGGTTAGTTAAGATTATTGTAAATACCAGCTGATTCTAACTTCTTAAATACGCCAAAATCGTTTTTTCTTTCATTACAAATTAGGTATTGTAAAAACAGCTGATTCTAACTTCTTAAATACGCCAAAATCGTTTTTTCTTTCAATACAGAATAGCTTATTTTGTTTTGATATTGTTTGTTTTGTAATTACATACCTACGTACCTATTTAATTTATTGTAAAAAGTAATTATGCCGGTCCTAAGCCTGGATGAAGTACCTATGAAGGGGAGATTTGAATTTAGGAATTAAACTAAATAAAGTTAGTAACTACCTACATGTCTTGTTTCATTTTATTGTCCAAGGTTAGGTAATACTATCAACGAATAAGTCAATGAACTCTGCAATGTGTCTATGATTTTAGTGAGACTTTCTTAAATAAACAAATGGTTATATCTTTGCTATTTATCGATATTATGTAATTCTTACATCATATATATGATAATAATGTATTCGCTAATATGTCCTTAAAGTTTTTGTACTGATTAAAAACTAGTGGTGTATAAATTAATAATAAATTAAGTTTTCAAGTATGACAGCACTTTTTCCCCCTACTAGAAGTATGGCAAATATAATAATGGTCACATTTTATCAAATACTCTCCAAAAATCCAAATGCAATACTGGTACAAAAAGTTTGGCGAAATAAAAATTTTTTGCAGATTTTCGGCGGTATGGCGACCATTTGGAATCGTCCGAAAAGTATGGCATGGCGATTTTCGTAAATGGCTGCACGACGATAGTTACCTGTGCAAAAGTTAGCCTGGTACAAATGGTTGAATGATTGTTTTATTTAAATCAACACATTCGCATCGGTATGGCGGGCTGTAAGTCACACCGGAAAAGTATGGCATGACACTACCGCCTACTACTTTTTTATGGGCTATCGGTAAATTCTAAAATTTTTGTGTTACAAATCGTTTGACTTTCGCTATTTTTCCGACGAGTTCGACAAACGCCCACGCGACTAAGCCACCGGTACCAGCGTTCACACCATCATTTTTCTTTTTGTCATTGCGTACTAAGACCCCTGTAGAACCGCCATCCTTGTTACAAATGACTCGAAATTTTGTGTCAGTATCTCCCGGTCTATTAGAGATATACCTAGGTAGTAGGTACCTAGTTACTAGGTATTTATTTTTAACAAATATTTTAACATTTATCATATTAGTAATAACTCCTAATTGAAACTATTTTACACTAGCTTTCCGCCCGCGGCTTCGCCCGCGTTTTCAAAGAAAATCCCGTTCCCGTAGGATTTCCGGGATAAAACCTAACCTATGTCCTTTCTCGGGTATCAAAATATCTCTATACCAAATTTCATGCAAATTGGTTAAGTAGTTAAGGCGTGATTGAGTAACAGACAGACAGACAGAGTTACTTTCGCATTTATAATATTAGTAATTTAGTATGGATATTATTCTCTATATATTATTCTATCTATAAAGTATATAAACACCTTAGATTAACACGTAAGGCCCAAATAAAAAAAATCTTTTCGCCCGCAGCTTCACCCGTCACTTTGTCAAAGGAAAAATATTTCCCGTTCCCGTGGGATTTTCGGGATAAAAACTATCCAGATGTGTTAATCCAAATTAACCTCTATGTGTGTGCCAAACTTCTAAAAAATCAGCAGTTTTAGCATGATTACATAATAATATAATAATTATGTTGATCCAGCTTTAGGTACCCTCTGGGGCTCTGTCTGTGCCCAATTTCATGAAAATCGTTATCAGCAGTTTTTGCGTGAAGGAGTAACAAACAAAGAAACAAACATACCAACTTTCGCATTTTTTATATTAAGTAGTAGGATTTTGGGTTGTCAGTTACGGATAATTACATCGGAAGACTAGACATAAATGCGAGCTAAGTTTTTGTCTATATTTAGATTATTGCAAACATAACAATAAAATTGACTGTTTTTTATTTGTTTTTACGATTGTTCGTGACCTACAAAAGAGATTTTAGAGTTCAGCATGAGTGTAGATCTATTTTTAGCGCACCTAATAGGTATTTTACCTATAAGAATAACAATATTTAATGGATTTATTAAATCCACTTTAAACATCTTCCATTATTTCTTTGGCAAATACAAAAATGTCACTTTTTTAACAATTTAAAAATACCTACCTACCTACATGAGAATATTATTTTAGAAACATAAATGCGAAAACACATTTTATAGGCTGAATTAGGTAATTGGCATTGGATGTAAAAGCTATTATCAATTAGGACCATTATTTAAAAAACATCGAATAAAGATTACAAAATTGTAAAGAAAATGTGAAAACTGTTTTAATAGTTTTGTTTTGTTTCTTCATTTAATTACGATATTTACGAAAGCATCTCAAAGTTTTCAGTGAAAGCTACCGTAATGGTAATTACAAGGAACAAAAGATGAGCCTTAATAGCTTATTTTCGTGAATTTTAAGGACCTCCTTGGAACGCTTCTTATCTTACGACAAAAGGAAATAGGAAGGTAGGTAGGTACCTAAGTAAGCGCTTTCGTTTTTGGGGACGCGTCGGCGCGTCGGTATTATTTATATATGAAATGTGACATCTGACAACAAAATATTCCTAAATATCAAACATTGAAGAACTTTCAGTTTTGCAATTGTTACGTTTAATAATTAGGTGGTTAAAATATTTGAGTGCCAGTAAATTCAAATAACCCGCCCTGCATACAGGATATTTAAGACTAAAGGTAAGTAAACGTTATTATTTTGCTTCTTCCTTCGTAACAAGCATTATTTCCTCCTTCAATACAATAACTTGACTCTTTAGTAGGAACACTTCACATTATGGACTATTCTGCCCACCAGAGACTAAAGAGCAGTAACAGCCCTTTTGTGATTTTTCGTTTTATTAGTGATTCTGAAAGCGGGTTTCTTAAGCTTTCTATTGAATTAACTTACCTATTTCTAAGACTATAAGAATGGTTTTTATTTAACAGTTTTCACTTACTGCAAACGAAAAAAATTAACAATTTGGCGTGATTTCCCAACTAAAATACAGTATAAATTATACTGCAGATTAAATTTTAAGGTTTCATAACTAAAATGCAGTAAGCAATATAATTTTACAGTTCTTTAGATAGTTTTATATTTCTGGAAAAAAATTAAAAAAAAAAATTAATACGCAGTAAAATTTACCGCCATACAAGCTATTTTTACTGCAAATTAAGAAAATACAATTTATTGTCACGAACTCCCAACTAAAATGCAGTAAAATCAAAGCTTGTCGCATTTTAGTTGTGAATACTTAACATTCTTTTATCATTATAAACTGACTAACACGCAGTAAAATACAGCATTACTGCAGATTAGTTTGGATAGCATAATGACACAGATATGATTATTCCTAGCTAAAGTGCAGTTAATGTTTTAAATACTGCAACTGTGAACTAGCTATTTTTTTTACTGCACTAGTAAATTGAACACTTTTTTCTTAAAAAACTAACTAAAATGCAGTATTTTTTTGACCTTACTGCATGTTAGTTGGGTTTCTTGACAAAATAACTGATCCAAACGCAGTAATAGGGCTTTTTGCTGCATTTTACTAAGTTTAAAATGGTATTTTTTACAAAAAAGGCTATGCAGTAATAGGCACCAAAAAGAATAAATGGCCATAATAAATTCAGTTATTAAGATATATTTTTTTTTATTGCTTTAACGTGTGAACCTATGCCTTTACAACCTTTCTGCATTCAAATTTTTTTGCTTATCATTCTGTTGATTTTTTAAAATCAATTCTTAACTTTAAATGCGTTTTACTCGAAATCGTGATTTTGCTGTTACTGCACTTTAGTGTATGGTGGGCAGTATTTGACCATCTTATTATGAAAATATATAACACTTAAACTGCTTTCATATTTAATATTTATGAATATTGCGATAATTAATAATTATAGTCTTGCCACTTGTG
The DNA here is from genome assembly GCF_061535395.1 of Colias eurytheme. Classification (NCBI taxonomy): domain Eukaryota; kingdom Metazoa; phylum Arthropoda; class Insecta; order Lepidoptera; family Pieridae; genus Colias; species Colias eurytheme. The sequence continues at coordinate 2,610,033 of NC_143001.1, forward strand.
CATATTAATAAGTTATACATACTTTGTAACCTTATGGGCTATGACGAACACATCGCCAGAACTAATTTAAGGGCGTGGAGATTGAAAATTAATGTCAACTGCTTCATTTTCTTTAAGATTAATAAATAATTTTAATAACACATTTTATGCTATTGGTAGGAAGATCTGATAACTAGGTACCTAGGTATAATTGGTAAAAAGTTAAGTTAGTAAATTATACTTTAGTAACTAACTAAGTAGAATTAAAATTCGCATTTAAGTTAAAAACTTCGCATAGGTAAGTTTTAAAGTAGGTGTAGTAAGTAGTTATATGTAGGTATCATAATGGAATAATATAAATACAAGTTATAAAAGTTATAATATTCGATCATGTCTGTTCAATGCACAATCATAACAAAGGCATTTCCAGCATAAAACCTCACTATAAAATTCCTTGTGCAAATTGAAAAAAAAACAGCACAGCACCCAAACGACGCCACATAAAACTTGTTCTATTCACAATTTACATCTATTTCACTTGTTTAAAACGGAACACATTCTAAAAACAATAGCGCATGCTTTCTATCACTCATTGCGTTTATTTATTTGTTTTACAAATTGAGGTTAGGTTATTTTTCGCGCGAATTATAAAATGCGCGCACGGTCACGTTCCCGCGCAACCGGCGCACGACTGATTTGAAATTTCAAATTCGAATGTGTGGCGCGCTGAGACCAAAGAGGCTGAGACGCTCAAGGGGCTTGAACAATATTTTTTGCGGTTCAATGTCTAAAATCTTAAAACGTAAATTCTGTTAAAAAATACGAAAACAATAAATTCAGGTATCAGAAACAGAAAAGCAAGTTTTGTTTGGAAAAACTAATTATTTTTGTATTCTAATTTTCGAACCTAAAAATTATCGTTCCAGTTATGGTAACACAAATAAAGTCACAAATTAATTATCTAATGACTTGGCTATACTTAATACAATTATTACAATTATTATTAATTTTTGGCTATAATACAATTAGGTACAATTATTACAATAATTATTAATTTTAATAAAAGAAATAATGTTTTAAGCCGACCAAATCTAACAAAATCGTCGCTATAGGTACTATAGTACCTATTTTAGACAGTCAACAACTTTTTCCTCAAATCATGTTTGTATCCAGCTATTTGATCGTGTAGAACGCTCATAACTAAAGTCTGAGACCGGTAATGGTTCTGCAGTAATAATTAATGTATCTGTGGACTGCTGTCATAAATCTTTTTAATGAGAACTTAAATGAAATGTAGCGTTCTGATACTTCCTTATGCTGGCCATACACGCAAGGGTGTACCTGACAGGTTTGCCTGTACAGGTCACCTGTTCAAGTAAACCGGTGCGTGTATGTTACAGAACTGTGCAAGTTTTCACACCTGTTCAGGCGACAGAAAAAATATGAAAATTGATATTTTTTACGCGTGTGTAAAATTGATATTTTTTACCTGTGCAGTTTAACTGTGCAGGCAAACCTGAGCGTGTATGGGGCGGTTTGACGTAGTCGTCAGTTTTCCAGTGAGTAGGTACAGCAGGGAAACACGTGCGCGCGTTGCCGTGCAAAATGTAAAAATATAATATATATAAAATCAAATCTCAATTCTTTCAACAAGTTCACATGAGAGTACTCTTTTCTTTGCAAGCAATAACCATGGTTTGCACCATCGTTCACGGTATCTTCGTTTATATTTCTTTTTCTTCAATAAAATAAATAATAAACCAATTAACGCTACTGCGTCGATATCAAGCGCCGCGGCCGAGGGCATGGTTTCAACAATGGGTTTCAAATGAAAGTTTGTGCAGGTTTACCGCTGCGTGTATGTCCTCTTCTCAACTCAACTTTACCTGACAGGCGTAACTGCACAGGCAAACCTGTCAGGTACACCCTTACGTGTATGGCCAGCTTTAGATTTATAATCCTCATACAAAACAGCAAGTAATAAAACACGCTAAACTTCACACATTAACCTTTTCGTAATTAAGTCTAAAGCGTTTAAAACTAATTTAACTAACCTGCTCTTTGTCCTCTTGTGATTTGGGATACAAAGTGACGTTCAAAACTATCTCTCCCATGTCCTGATTTAACTTATTCGGGTCTCGTAAGCATAGCACTAGGTCTTGGGAACGACCTAACTCTAGCGCGGTTAGGTCTAGATAACAGGAACCCATGAAGTCGTCTTGTAAACCCCAGTCGTAGTCGAATACCTGGAAATAATTGTTGTCAGGTTGCTACTAATTTAAAGGAACAGGGAAATAGCTTTTATGATGATAAATCGGAAGGCAAATACATTTACAACTACAACAACACATAAATGAATAGAATAAGACATGGGTAGTACGTATTGGCAACGTATAGGCTCTAAATATGTACTACTTAATATGCTTTTTCCAATTTCATTGATTTTTTGACCATAATTCAAAAAGCGAGGAAGCAATTAAAAGTTTAAGATTTTATGGCGTGACGAATTTCTTTTACCGTAGTCGGCTTGTGTCTCAAATGCAGAAAGACAAAGATAGGTAAATAATGGATGCCCTAAATTTACAAACTGCTAAAATGGACAACTAGATTGTTAATATTTGCAAGGAGACGGGTCAAGCGTCAGGGCATGGTCAGGGCCATTCCCACTGATAATGGCGTTTTTGTCAGTAAATGACGTTAGAACCTCTTATTTATTTTCCCATAAGTTCAGAGATGTTATAGTATAGGTTATGAGTTTTAACTAGATTTTTTTTTTTTTTTTTTAATCTTTTTTATTAAGGGATTTTAGTCCTAAAGGACGATGCCAATCCCATCGTACCTTATATACAAATATTTAACTCTTCAGAAACTATCTTAACTATATTTTAAATTTAAATTTGAATAGCATTCTAGCTGCATCAGAGTGTGGTGCAGCTAGGATGCTATGATATGCACCGACATTCAAAACATTTATTTTAAAATTTGTCAATAAGTCTTTTCTTTTAACATCATTCCGGACACACTCCATGAGGAAGTGTTGGATATCGTCATATTTATGACAAAATTCGCAGTTGGGCGAGTCAGCTTTTTTCAAGAGATAAGCAAAACTTCCGCACGGTATGTGTCCGGAACGAAGTCGAAAAGCGGTTACAGTTTCGCATCTATTAAACTTATTGCTATAAAACCATGGTATGTGAAGAGGCTCACATTGTATGCTCTTGTACCAAATGACCTTTAGTCTTGACCTTTCATTAAAATACTCTTTGAACCTATTTAAACATTTAAATTTGAATTTTGTTAGAACTTCCGAATAATTTGGTAAGTAATCGATTTCTTCTCCATCTAAAATAGCCGTTTTTGCTAGCCTGTCAACCTCTTCGTTACCCCTCAGACCGATATGGGAAGGAATCCATTGCAGTGCCAAAGTAACATTGGAGTTATTAAAATTATTAATTTGTTCTATTATTTTGTATGCTATCGGGAAACCTCTCTTACCGGACACACAACGTTTAAGATGATGAAGGGCACTTTGACTGTCTGTGAGAATAACTATTCTTTGGGCATTTATATCAGCGGCATAGATTAAAGCCTTAGACACTGCAAGTAATTCCGCTGACATTATGGAAATGTAACTATTATTAATTTTATATTTATATGAGTATTTTCTATTGGGGTCCCAAAATGCAAAACCAAGGCCATTTACAGTTTTAGATCCATCAGAATAAATACAATTGTAACCGATGAATTTATTGTGGAGTTCATTCAAAATATCTAGTTTTATCTGTTGATCAAGATATTGAGACTTTGGACCATTTATACAATCTAAGTTAGTAAAAATGTTATTTTGTAAATTAATATTGGACACCCATGTGTCTAGAGTAAACGTATGGAGTAAATCAGATGTTGAGACCGGGTCTTCACGAGTATCCTTATAGCAGGTTGCAAGCAATGGTTTCTTTTTATGATTCCAATAGGTTCTATCACATAGATTATACAGTTCACTTAATAGTGCATTATTAATATTGCTATTCCAAGAGTGTGTTTTTAAACAGAACTTATAAGCTAAATACAATCTTCTTACACTCATCGGTGGAATGCTCAGCTCGCATTCCATAACATGAATAGGAGTGGTCTTTAAAAAGCCACCAATAATTCTCAGTGCCTGGTTTTGCAGTCTATCAATCTTAGATAGGTGACAATTGGCTGCATTATCGTATATGTAGCTGCCATAATCTAAACGGCTTCTTATAATCGCAAAATAAATCCTACGTAGGTGAATGGGATGTAGACCCCAATTGGACCCAGCTAATACTTTGAAACAATTCAAAAACTTCAAAGCTTTTGCACAACACTCATTTATGTGTTTTCCCCACCTAAGAGATCTGTCTAACCAAAAACCTAAGTATTTAAAACAATCAACGGGGCTTAATAAAGAATTATTAATATAAATTTGGACCTGTTGCATTCTACGGGCTCTACTAAACACACAGTACCTAGACTTTGTACCAGATAATTCCAAACCCAGTTGTTCCACCAATCTAACAAAACTATTAAGTGCTTCTTGCATGTTTAAAACACTAACTTCAAGTTTCCTTTGCTTTTCAAAAATTACGAAATCATCAGCGTATTGACATATAAATACTTGATTGATATGCTGACAAACACTAGTAGTTACAATATTAAATAATAAAGGCGATAAAGGGTCACCTTGAGGAATACCTTTATTTGTCGACCGTATCAAAAATTTATCCTCATCATCACACTGGATTTGAAGGTGTCTTAACCGCAAAAACTCCCATAAATATGTGCATAACCTTATGCCCACCTTTAGTTCATCCAAAATACTAATTACTCTAGAAACCAGTACATTGTTATAAGCACCTTCAATGTCTAAGAAACATGCAAGTGTTGGAGTATTGCAGGTAAAGCCTATTTGAATGCTTGAGACAAGGCGGACTAGACAATCCAAGCTAGATTGACCTCTCCTAAATCCGACTGTATTACGAGATAATATGTTGTGATGTTCGACCATAGAGATAGAATGTACTACGTACTAGAGAGGCGATCGCTACTACACTCTCTTTAACACGAGCTAGAGGTAAGAATCACAAGTCTCTTTAGTCTGTGTCGGACTGTGCCCCCCGCTTGCCGCGTCAACACGTGTTATTGCTCTGTTCAAAATGCCTTCGTGTTTGCTTAGATATTGTTTTAACAGTTCCCATAATACAAACAAAGCCCGAGGAGTGACTTTTCACCAGTAAGTTTCCTTATTATGAGTAAGTCATGCATTTTACTAATATTGTTATCATTTTGCGAAAAATCACCACGCGTTCTGCGTTTCGCGCCATTTTTCATAGACTAACAGCACAGACGTGAGTCGTGACACTATCGATGAGTCTGTTAAAAAATGTAACTGGATTTTTTTAACTATGTATATACAATATCTACTAGGAAAGATTACCGTGGTGTAGTACCTAAATATTTATACTTTTACCCGACTACGCAAAGTAAAACGGTAGGTTATATTAAGTAATATTTATTTATTTACCTATTTTTATTTATTAAAAAAAGCCTAATCAATAGTTGTTCCAATAGGATTTATAAATTATTATGCACAACAATTACAAATAAACACAACATTCACAGAAACTAATACAGTAAAAGTTCCTTAATCGCGCTTCCTTTATTCGTGTTTTTACTATTCGCGGATTAAAAAAATGCGACCCAATTTCTATATTCACGACTAAAAATTTTTTTTATTCGCGGATTTAATAAGTACATACATAATAATAAAATTATTCCAATAGGTATCTTACCCAATATCCTTGTCAAATGGACTAATAAGAAAGTAAAATAGATCTTATAACAAGTTTGCCTAAAGTACATAATATTATGTTCTTAAATGATATCGCCGAGGCCTTTGACACAAGCCGCCTTTGTCGCAAGCCACCTCTGCAGCGATTGATGTTTTTGAGAATGTAAATAAACAGAATGGAAGCAACCTTATAACTCAATAAATAAAGTATATTTTTAAATGTAGTTCCGTTTATAGTAAAGTTACAAAAATTGTGATCGAGTAAGGGGGCGTCCATAAATTACGTGAGGTGTTTTTTAAAATTTTCTGCACCTCCCTCCCCCCCTGGTGAGATGTCGTGAGAATTTATTCAACCCCTCCCCCATCCTCGAATCTCGCGTGAGATTTTTCAAAATGTGAGTTTCTTATACGTAAACGCCATCAACATTGAATCATCGTATCCATTTAAATTACATCATGAAACAAAAACTGATAAAACTATTGATTACTACACAAAACGACAAAAGCTTAATAAATTGATATTATTTAAAGGAAATTAAAATACATAGTTTAATATAAAATCCTCGTTTTATTAATTCCCTAGTATCAGTACCACCAGATAGTACCGAGTAAACAGATTGCACAATGTGTCGCATCTGCACGCATTGCTTAATCTTTGAACTTGAAGCCACGCCTCGCTCGTTCCACACGTACCCCACCACATCGGCCGCGCGCAATGTTTTTGTTTGGAATAACCCCTCTAGTAATATATCTCGATGTGTTCGACATACCATTCGAGTCGTCTACATAACATTAAATGAAAGGTCTTACACAAACATGACATAAGGGCAATCGGACGAAGTTTTGAATGTCCGTTGGAACTATTTTTTGGAATGGGCAATATATTTATATTTCTCCATTGAGCAGGAACACAGCCATAGGTATAAATTAAATTATAAAGATTTAGTAAGAAACGTTTACCGCTTTCTGGAAGATTATATATCATACTATAATAAATACCATCCAAACCAGGAGAAGTATCTTGCTTTTTTAAGCAGTTTACCATCTCATGCATAGCAAAATGGTCATCAAGTTTGGTGCTAGATGTACCAAAGGTAGGTGGAGGTTCAGATACGAAGTCAGGTGTTAAAGTGGACAATAATTCTTCTTTGGCTTTGTCGGAGGCATAAGATTTCGCTTGACTAAAACCTTTAATCCACCTCATTTTACGCCACATGTCTGAGAGACTTGTATTTTCGTCTATACTACTACAGAAACTACGAAAGCTTTGAGATTTAGCTTGCCTTATTAACCGTTGACCCTCTGCTATTTTTAAGCTAAGTTTTGACAGATTCTGTGGAGTGGGATTCCTTCTAAAGCATTTAAGCGCAAGACGTCGTTCAGCTATTACCTTCGAGAGTTCTTGATTCCAATATACTTTAGGTACGAATATACGGTTAGAATTGATACACTTTTTTTTGTAAGGAATACTTTTGTCTGCTATATCGTTAATTATATTTAAAAAATGGTCATACATATCTTGAACGTGGTTAAAATTTCTGCTAATTTGTGAGAATAACCTATCTGCTATGTTTGAGTATTCTGTCCAATCAGCCAGTTTTAAATTTCTTTTCGCTATAAATTTTAGGCTTTCCTGATATTTAGCACAAATCCTAACAATTAAGTGATCGCTTCCAAGGTTCTCATTGGTCACATTCCATTCGGCATTTACCGCAATATCAGTAGAACAGAAGGATATATCTGGTGAAGTTTCCTGGATACTACCATTAACAAGCTTCACTCTTGTAGGGTCACCATTGTTAAGTGAGATGAAGCCAAACTCAAGAGAGCTATCAAAAAGTTGGTTACCCCGAGGATCGATCCTATTTGACCAGTTACTATGGTGACCATTAAAATCTCCTAGTATCAAAGTTTTCCTAGAGAAAAGAGAAAAGACATCATCCCAATCTACTTGGGACGTTCGCACAGATGATGGACAGTATATGGAAATAACATGCTGCAAATACTTACAATTTAATATGTTGTACCTACAATCTCAATGCCAGCATTACGCAGTTGAATAGAAGATCTTGAAGCTTTCAGCGACTTGTGGCAAATGATTGCAACGCCTCCATAACCATCCGACCTATCTTCTCGGAAAATACTATAACCTGATAGATTTAAAACTGATTCCGAATTAAGCCACGTCTCACTAATAACTGCTATATGAGTTTTCTCTCTGTTAAGAAGCGCTTCAAAATTTAACAATTTTGGTTCCAGGCTCTGAGCATTCCACTGAAGAACGTTTAACTTAAAACTATAACTATTAGCCATTACTTATGTTGTTAAAAAATAATTGTAATAAATTCCCTTCCTTAAATATATCACACAAGAAAGAAGTAAGCTCGTCGACAACCAACCGTATGCACAGATAAATTTTTTCATTAAAATCCTTTCTGGACAGTATTATTTGCTTTATCTTATTCAAAAATGCTGTGAATGTTCTCTCTTTTCTCTTTCCTTTACCTTCTGATACCGGTTCTCTTCCATCGTTACACTCGAGTACTTCGTCCCTTTCTATTATGTCTTCTGTAAATATTTTTCCTTTTGGTTTGTTTCTTTTTTTCCGAAATGATGTCATGCCACTAATTTCTGAGGTCATTTCATTATCTATGTTGTTTTCTAAATCTTCATCTTCCATTACTTCACTTGTAGTCCTGTTCTTACCCTGGATGACTATGTCTCTATAAGAAGGGGTGCCAACCTTAGCATCATTATTTTCTCGTGAATCTATATAAGTTGATGAGTCGTTGTTGTTGTCGAGCCTAGATTGAATATTGCTTTCAAGGTAAAGAGATAAGCCCTTGCTGTAGGTGCAGTTATTTTCACTCATAATTCTTTTAATTCGCTTTTCCTTAATAAAAACTGGACAATTTTTGTCCAGAGCCATATGTTCCCCTTTGCAATTTATGCACCAAAACCTTTTAGTTTCACAATTTTCGTGCCTTTGGCCACATTTTGGACAAATGATCTTTCTACTTGGACAAAACTTTTTTGCATGACCAAATTTCCAACAACCTGCACATTGTGTGACAGGAAAGATGTAACGTTCAACCTTAAACGGACACCCGTAAACATGTACGTACGAGGGTAAGGACGAACTTTTAAAACCAAGACGGACCACGGTACTGTCTACCCACTGGCCGTCGCTTGTCAAGCGCTTTAACCTTCTCATTGAGACAATCTCATATTCACATGCGGACTCTTGAAGTATTTCCTTCTCTTCAATATCTAAATCTATATCTCTCACAATACCATAAGAAATATTCACTTCATCCATATTTTGACACCGATAATTATTCTCATTAAATCTCTTGCACTTCAACAGTTTGCTCGCATCTTCCTTGTTTTTGAATGTTATTATTACTTTATACGGACTTCTATACTTAATTGATATTATATTTCCAATATTTTCCACGCTTAAGAGCTTTGCCAAACCAAATTGTTTAGGTAACAATTCCATAGAGGATAAACGGACCCGAACACCTTCAATAGCTTCATCATCTCTTGTTTTCATATTTGTTGTTTCATCATTTTGATCGGACGAACTGCGCAATAATCTTTTGGGCTTTCTTTTAACGGCTATAAATCCCTCATCATCATTTATAATCTCTTCCTCGCTATCTGACCTGTGTCTTTTTTCTGGACCCATGGGCATGTCAATTATCACTTCCTTTTCTTTCTGTTTCTCTTCATTCATCCCTTCTGATTTTTCAGAGCCAACACTCATAGATCGATTGAAACTAGCCATAATCCAAAGTCAAAATAAAAATTGACATGAGGGTAGAATTAAAATAAAACGCCGCTAACGCTCACGAAATACGAAACTGGGCAACTGACGTGCGTCTTATGCCGTCGCTCGCGCGCAACTTTTTAACTAGATGAACTTAAAATTAAAATGTAATTCACCCTGTTACACAAAGCGTAGAACTTTAGAGAGGAAGTTTTGTTTTAATAATATTATGCGTACGATTATTTGCCTAGTAGAACTTGAAAATATGTTAGGTACTTTACAAATTATTATAATATATGGAAGTGTTTACGTATTAATGTTACATCCAATAAGTAGAAATCGTAAAGTAGATATTTTCCCTTTAATTCACAGCACGTAACAGGCAAAAAGATGACAAAAATACTGACACACATACTAAGTCTTCTTCATGAATATTATAATATGCACTCATACATTTAGAACGACTATTGACTTACATTCTGACTTTACCAGAAAAGCAGTGAAATAAGCCGAGTATTACTGTATACCTAGGTAGGAAGAAAATTTTATATCTGTAGGTCCTATGTATTACAATATTTACGATACACATATCTTTATTCTTTAGTCTAAAAAAGCTGTTAATTAGGAGAAACATAATTTTACTAAAGTAAAACATTACAATGTCTTAAAAAATAATTGTCTAAGTACTTGTCGGTCTGTCTTCATCGCAACAGTTGACAAATATTTGAATGGCTCTGCATCGATACAAAATTGTTACAAAAAGACTAGGTTTGTAACTACAAGATATCTAGGTTTGTAACTATATAACTATCAGACAAATCATCATTCAATTTAGCCGTTAGCTATTAAACTATTAAACTGTATTTTGTGCTCACGATAAAAAAGACAGTGATTTAGTGTGCATTTGTGCATCTGTTACGACTAGGGCATCCAATCCCGGTATTCCGAGATCTCGTTATTCCGAGATCCCGCATCATTTTTCAGTCCCGCACAATGCGGGATTACATGCGCGGGATCCCGCGGGATTTGCGGGACTGATCTGCAGCAAAGAAACACCCTCCTACGCGCGCTGCCGCGCTACTACTGACAAGCGAGCGAAAAGAGTGAATCTCTCTGCAAGAGGAATTAGAACTTACCTTGGCTTCAGTTGCTTCTCCTAGGCGCACATTGTGCCAAATCAATTCTATTGACTCCATAATAAAAAAAGAGATGACTTTGTATGAATCTGGAGGTGCACTAGGCAAATATTTATCTTTGTCATACTTTTGTATCCTTCAATCCTTACACTATATTTACTAATATACAATTTAATGTACCACATACACACTCGCGGGATCCCGCCAATACCGAGATCCCGCGGGATTGAGAAATATCAATCCCGCAAATACCGAGATCACAAAAATGCTGCGGGATTGGATGCCCTAGTTACGACCAAGGTTACGACCAACCGACCGAAAATTAACTCACACCACATCGTGGTCACCGTTATTAGGAACCGCGATTTTTTTTTCTTTTAATAATATTTTTTTAATACATACCTTCAATTGCACAGGCTGGAAGGGATCCTCAATCGGCACAGTGAAGCATTCATCCCACACTGGGTTCAAGTCTCTATACACGATTCTCGACTTATGCAGCAGCCGCCCCCCCACTTTAAACTTGATGTATGGGTCACTGGTCCCTGACAACAAACCTGGATTTCGACCCCACAATATTGTTATTAGATAAGAAGCGAAAATTAATATAATGCTACGGGAGGTGATAGTAATGAGGTATGAATTTCTTTTTTATTCAAACAGAACCAGACTCAGAAGCAGTTAAATATTTTAACACTTAATTTCGGGAGTCAAAAGCATTTAAAACGATCTCTTACTATTGTTTAAAATTTTTATGTATCTATGCCAATCGTTTTTTTTAACAATACGACAATTAATCGAAAATTTTGTAAATAATAATTATGATGTATTATTATGCACATTCAGAAATAGGCAATCGTTTAGTTTTACACACAAATAAAAATGTAATTTAACAGTGTAACTTAGAAATTGATAACTGAAATTCCAATAAGTTTTAATTGAATTTCGAACGAACTTAATTGACTTCAGAAACTATTGTTTCTTCAAGTGAAAGTCTAAGATAGTTTTAAAGTTTAGTGAATTATTATATTTCACAAAGAATTTTAACAATCTCTTATATACTATTGTGACATAGATTATAAATCGGACGTGATTATCTGTGATCCGTGCTTTATTAAGTCTGTGAAAATTGTGAATATTTATTTATCTGTGGTCAGAGGATGGGTTCAAAAGCAAAAGCGCTAAATACTTGCAAGTAAAAAAAGTGCTAAAATAATACAACAAACACATACAAATAAACTTAAATAATAGATAATATGTACTATAATATATGTATAGTTTCGGTAAATATGTGTTTGTGTGTGTGTATAACTTAAGTGATAGTGTTGTAATTGTATTTTCAAATAAAATATACTCGTATAACATAAGAAATAAAGTCCGATATAGTTGCAAGTAAATAATACTATCTACTATTTAAGGCTTTGTCAGATAGGACGCGTATTTTAGCGCTGCGTAGTAGCGCTGCAGCGTCCTGTTTTAACGTCGCGCGAGGCTTCGTCAAACAGAACGCTTTAGCGCGCGTTAGGACACAATAATTGATATTATTAAAGCTGCATGTTGTTTACATAATTATTACTTACGAACAAAACAAGGTAGAGATTGTCTGATCTAAAAATGAACGCCCCTCCACTAAACTTAATTGTTTCAATGTGTTAGGACAAATAATTATTGAACCACTTTATATGTGTGCGCGCGGCAATTCTACTGCAAACTTTGACTCTCTCGCGCACTGATTTGTCGACTAATCGGGCGATCAGTTCAGGTGCCTAGCATTGTATGGCGGGGAGAGCGCGCTATGTACGGAATGACACGTCCGTTCTGTCGTGCATCGCGTCATTTATGCACTAGTTGGCCAACTGGTCCTGTGGTTCGGGCATGGACTGGACTGGAGGACTGAACGACCAATGAGGCAGACCAATTTGTGTGTATTGCGTCTATACACGTACTTTGAATGTGAGCGTAAACACAGTGGAGGGGCGTTCATTTTTAGATTAGACAATCTCTACAGCGATATTAACTCCGGAGTCGGAAGAATTTTTTACTTACCAGTTTCATTAATTTCTTCTCCGATTTGTGCCCACAATTTTGCCTTCATTGATATATCTTTATAGTTTATATGAACTATCCTTCGTATTATATAAGCATGGATATTTTCTAACCAATTCTATCAAATTTTCGGTCATTATGCAGTATTTTATTATTATTTTACGCCTATTAACGCCGACGCTAAAATAAAATTTGTAAAAAAATACAACACCCGACGTTAAAGCGTCCTAACGCCGCGACAGAGCGTTGCGTACTGCTAGCGCCGGCGCTCTGTTTGACGGTATTCTTCGATGGTAGTAGAACACATCTTAGCGTCATATCGCGGCGTCAACTTAACGCTCTGACGCGCGCTAAGTACGCGTCCTGTCTGACAAAGCCTTTAATATTTATATTGAATATTAATAGGAAAAATACTTCATTTATTACAATTATTTTACTTACGCCTGAATAGTCAACTGATCATAATGAATTTACACAGGTAGGTTATAGTAAAGAAAAGAAAAGAGGATTTTCCTAGAAAAGTATTTGTTCAAATAAAAATAGCATTTACCTTGGACTTCGTTCGAGGAAAATTAATATCTTGGAGTGATATTAGATTTTTATGAACGTATCAGGTAAGTAATTTCATTCTGAATATCTTGTTAGTTGTAACGTAGGTAATATAATAGTAGGTATGTGATAATTCTTATTTCTGAAAACTCTAGTCCACGCGCACGCAATGAATTTGTTTAGTTCAGCTTTAAATGTGTGTTTCAAAGACTTACTGTTAAATAAATTACATCTGACTATTATTGTTTAAGCATTAGTTGTACTTAGGTGTTTTTTTTGTGGTTTTATAATTCAATAGCAATGCATTATTATTTCTTGTGATTGCAAGTGTAGGTACTTTGATAGCTTGAGATTTTTATAAGCTGTAATCATTGCTATTTTACTGCTAATATAATTTTTGCTTGCATGATTTGTATGTCGTGTTAGTGTGTTTTGAACCGTAAAACTGAGTTTAATCTTGAAGCTTATTTTTCGGTGTAAATAATTAAGATAAATTCAACAATTAGCTTTACGATTCAATAGATAAAAATCAGATTTACAGATTCGAAAAAATATTTCATTGAATCTAAAAATATGTTTTATTTCAGTTACCTACTATTACTTATTTTATTTCACATGGCTATAAATCTGACATTTACGAATGTGAAAGCGTGTAGTGTGTGTTTTGTTTACAGCTAAGTTTAATTTACCATTTTTATCCATGGCAACTAAATTCTGTCCTCTTTTCAAATGTATTCGTAGTTGAAAGAATGCGTATTGTCGTAGCTGTTGTTCCCTTAAACGTTGACCTTCGTCTGGTTCCTATAAAATAATATAAGAGGTAGATTACTGAAAGTAAATGTTATTTAATAGATATACTGACATACGTTCGATTTGATCGTTTATGTAGTGTAGCATTTAAATTCTTTGATTTGAATGATTTAAAAATTAAATATCGGTATATATTAACTAGGTAGCTCTTTGTACATATACGTAAAAAGTTGTCAATGCGTGGAATTGTACCTCTTTAAAATTTAACTCTGTTCTATTATATTCCATAGGTAGGTATACATACAGGGTGTCCCACTATTGGTATACTAAGCGCGAAGGGACTTATAGTTTTGCATACACTGATCACGTAAAAAATACTTAAACAACAAAATTACGCCAAAAATTTTTTGGTTAATTTTTCCTTAAAATCCATGTTTTCGTCTCTAGCTTCGCGCAGCCAGCAAATACCACTTCGCTAATGTGAGCATTTTGTCTATGAAAACATTATCTTAAACGATACTCACGTGCGGGTGGCAAAGTTGAGCGGGTTGCTTGTTAGGGGTGTACACATAGAGTTTTAAGAATTCATCTATCGGTCAAAAAAAATCGTCTGGAATTTTATAAGTATTTTTTACGTACTCAGCGTATGCAAAACTATAACCTCCTTGGAGCTTAGTATACCGTTGCTGGGACACCCTGTATATAAAATTTCAATTTGTATAGTGCGATGAACTAAAGGGTGAAATCATTTTCCTTTGTAACCTAATACCAATTATTATTGGAAACCTATTTTAAGCTTGTCAATTTATTTGAGCGAGGTTTTGTACATTATTCAATTTCAAAACATTGATCCAACTTAATACCTATATAATGTACGAAATACCGATACTTATTAATTACTATTTTGTTAATCAAGTTGTCGTTATTAAAAATGATAAATAATTTGGAAAATCCAAAAGTGCACGCCTCATAATTTTTTTTAAATAATTATTTATTAATTATTATTTTTGTTTATTTAATAACAATTAAACCACATCGAATCAGACCCTGAAAAATGAAAGGGTTCTATTCCTGAGCATACTCAAGCGTAAGAGAAAAATATTTATTAATTATTATTTTTGTTTATTTAATAACAATTATTAAACCACATCGAATCAGACCCTGAAAAATGAAAGGGTTCTATTCCTGAGCATACTCAAGCGTAAGAGAAAAAAAAGACTCGATTAGTAAAGTATTTCGGTCGCTATCGTGTTAACAAGAAAAAGGATCCGCACATACAGACACACGGACGTCCAAGACAGAACTTTTTTAAACTGTTTTTTAACTAGTTTAAATAACAAAAATGACATCAAAAATATCATGAACGTTAAAAATAGTGTTTTTTCTTAATATGTGTGTGTATGTATTATCTTACAAGTGCAATGTATGATACATAAAGACATTTTAAGTTTGAAAAATCAGATGTTTTGCGCGAAGTGACAGTAGTACCCACCTCAACGCTTCGCTTATGAGGCGTGCAAAACGTTTTAAATACTTACTATCAATTATTTGTTCTTATTAACATAGTTTTATTGACAAAACTGGACTTATCGAATATTATTTTGATTTAACTTCTTACAATTCAAATAGCTTTTAAATCCTTAAAACATTCTGCCATCTACGATATCTACAGCCAAGTAGAATAATTCGAATTATATCGATACGCTTGGAAACTTCATATCATTGTACGGATAAATTGATAGCGTTTATCTGTTAACAGCTATAACAGTACGGGAAATCATAACAATACATAAATCAAATAAATTACATACATTTATAGGCGCCTATTCATATGTTGGCGCAATAACAACTGGCATATTTTTTGTAGGCGTTTTTTTTGCCGTGATAAATTTTCCTCAACTTTTTCTTTCTATGAATCAACCCTTCTTTTTTCAGTTTTATGTTCATGTTGATATTGCTTAATATAAAAATATTAAGTAGGTCTATGGTAGGTGGTACGGTGCAAAAAGTCAATATTTAGTAGTACAAGATACATTGCGCTCTTAATTTGACACGATATACAACCTTATTTTAATTTGTCTCCGTTTCTCATCCACGCAACATACAATTAACTCATTGAAACAGTTGTAGGGTACACTTAATACGTACAGTTGAAAGCTTCAAAACAAGTTTTCCGTTGAAATAAACTTTGTAGCAGCCGGAATGTCCTGTCGTGTGAGTCGAGATAATTTCCCTAGCGCTTTGCATGATCCAATAGTAAAGCCGGCTCGATTTTAACTTTCAAAAGAATTTACTAAGGAAAAGAGAAGTTTGTGTCTCTTTTGGCGTATTGGGCAAATGCATTTGACATCTGTTTTACTGATAAAGTGTCTGTATGGGCAAGATCGACCTTTGCGATCCGCTAGACATACTTATATTTATTAAATCACAGTCAAACAAAACATTATATTACATGTTCTGTTTTAAGCTAAGTTTACTTGGAGTTAACTGTAAAAGAACACTTTATTCACTGGTCACCTACATATTTAGATATTTATCGTAATTTTAGGTTTTCTTAGTGCAAATATTGTGTGGAATTAAGCATAAAATTGAAATAATACAATCACATTGCAATATTAAAATCCAAAGTATATATTCTGTCATTTAGCAAATTAGGTACTTCACTATTCATCAAATATTTTCAAAATACCTGTATTCGACAGTGAAATGTGGATTTAATACGCATGGTTACTGTCGCGCCCGAAGTAATAATATTACCCAGAAATCAGATACGAACCAGCGCTAGAGAAACTTGCCGCTATGCTAGTTGTAATACTTCTCCGTAAACCAAGCTTAAGCAAAACCACTAACTTAACTAAATAATTACTACATCACGAAAGTTTCAAACTACCCACCAATTGTAACAACTCAACCGGCGGTCGGCCGCAGTGGGATGGTGTTATTGACGTCGACGGCACCGGGTCTATAGAGGCTTGTCGAGTCAGCGACTGATCTGGAACAAAACAATTTAATTTTACTAATGAAGTAAGTGCATTCAAAATTGGTCTTTTTACTTGAAAAGTATAGCTACAACTCCTAGTCCTGAAATTGGCAAAGGCTTAGGAACCGGGGCGCGTGATGAAACACGATTCAAGATACATGTGACGTGTTTATTCAGAATGCAATTTAAACATGGAAGCCAATCTTCACGGATTCATGGCCGGACTTACGTGACAAGCACTAAGCACTTAGTTACTAATCCCGTGTAAACCGGCCATTAGTATGTGCAGTGAGTGAAAAAGAACAAGAGGATATAAGTGAAGATGCATTATCATTTGTCTTAAATCTGCTTATTATGAAATTCATAAAGACCACCTTAAACTGCATTGCTCGTGGTTATTTTCGTATTTTATTAAAATTATACACCTCTTAATAGATCTAAATATGTAATATTAAGTTTGAATATATTGTTAAATCGAATGTTAGAAACTCTCACGGCATACATTATGAAGTTATACACTTCCAGCTTCAATAGTAGGTACCAAGTTGGAATTACCTGAAGTTTGTCAACGCGACATTTCCGCGTTGAAATGTAAATTGTTTGAAACACTTTGTAACTTTAGTTTATTTAATCGTAACCAATTTGTAATAAATTAATTTCCGTGTGCTAATTAACGTATCCAGTGATCCTATGATAAATACTTATTATAATTTATATCATGCTATCCAACAAACAATAGGATTAATTCAGTGCCATTTTGTGACGTCATAATATGTGTGAGTTTTTAATATTGACTAAAGAGTCAGATCAAATAAAATAAACCATTGCTGAAATGCAAAATGGATTTCTAAGTGATCGACATTGGTCACTGTCACTTTTGGTCGTTTTCGTAGCATGGCATTATTGAGATTTTTTTAATTATTTTAATGCAGATAGTTGTATCTACTGTAGCTGATTACAAGCGTCCTTGAATATCTATCCTTGTCACACATTAGACAATTACAACTTACCATCTCTCTTTCGGAAGAGGCGCATTCTCCGCCACTTCCTGACAGCTAGTTTAATTTTCTTCATCAGAGCACAGTTCGTGAGCACACTTAATAATCTGTGGCGCCATATTGAACACATTTATTTATTGTCTGTGGCTGTACATTATATTGGCGGGTTATTGCATTATCACTGTTTTATTTAAAAAAATAATAATTTTCGAGTAAATTACAATTTATTGTGTTGATGACATTCGAGATTTTCCTTGAACTACGTCACACATTTTTTGTGTCTCCCATTACCCATATTTGATGTGTTTTTAGTACCGTTGGGTTCTTTAAAAAAATTCTCTGGTTGTAACGGGATTGCTACATGAACACGAAATTAAACCCGACACACAAAGATAAAATGCAAAGATTTTAAAATCGTTCATATGGATAAACATTCGAGAGGCTATATTTGGCTGCAAAAATTAACATTTTCATTTGCTCACAGGCTTAAATTCATCAAACCGTTTACACTAGAAAGCGAGCTAACAGAATTTATACACAAAAAGCAATTCTCTTTTTTGTGCAATCGGGTAAACAATACAACTTTTAAGATGCCGATTTGTACTGTATTTAATCATAGTTATTTTAAAAACTGTGGTTATTCGTTGTTTTAGAAATAAAGTTTTTAGTTAGTAGAAATAATGTGTGCGAATAGAAAATTAACAAGAAACAACGCTTGGGAGAATTTATCAAGCTTCTATTGCATGATTAAGTTACTAATATATTGAAAGTTTAACATTTCAGTTAGGTATAAAGCTAGCAAACAGCATAGTTAAAAAATTAAAAATACCATATTTGGGAAGTAAACTTCATATTATCATGGACATTATGAAACATGGAAAATAAAGATTTGGAATCGGAATTTGACCTACTATACCATCATACCTATAGGAATATTTATTAAACTTTGATTAAATTGTCATCGCTTTGAACATTTCATTTTCATATATTCTTATTGGTATTAAAACATTAGCAGTCTCTGAAGCTTTCTAATTACTCTATAAGAAAAGCCTCAAGCAATCATTAATCGTCTGCAGCTTTCTCGATTCCATTTATATCGATTAAGCCAAACTAGTGATGTAACGACTTGTAGGCGGAGTCGATCCCTTGTTTGTCCCTTCTAGTCTCTAAAGACTCTATTTCTTCATTATTTTTCAACAATGAAGAAATAGAAGAATTAAATGGAGATTTGGACAAATTTCACGGATTTATTATAACTAAGTAATTTTGAATTTTTCTAACGAAATATGATTTGTTTATTGATAGTAGGTAAATTTTGTACATATTAAGCGTTTATTTTTCATGTAAGTGGCATAATAAAACAAAATCTGTTGTTATGTTCGGAGAATGTGTCATTAAATTGGAATATAGCACAGATTATTTAATACTATACAATATAGTGACTAATAAAGTAGAAATAACAATTCTCTTAATATTTCCCTAACAGAAAAAAAAAACTCTTGGGTGAAATTACTTTTAAATTCCAACAAAATTCTTATTTTGAATTATGTCAATTTGGCGGAGAAATAAATTTAAATTTGGAACAGCTTATTTGGGTTAGAGTCGTCGACGCTTTTCCCAGTTGCCAGTATCGATTTAACGCTACCGGAAATTCAACAAGGCTGTATTCGAAATTTAAATCGAATTTTATTTAGAAAAAAAAGTTAATGGATACTAAATTCGCTTATGTAAGTATTATGACATTTTTATTGAGGTTAAAATATAAATATAAAAAAAAATATAGTGATAAATATAAATTTTATTCAATAGTTAATGTCGAGTTTTTATGTGAACATTTTAAAACCAGCCAGGAAACAGAAAATTGATTAATTAACGTTCAGTAAAATTACTTATGCCAAAAACGAAATATTACGACTAAAGTCCTGAACGTTTGAATCCTTGCCAAAATGGTCAAGGACAAGCCATTCAGTTACAAATGTTATTTGCTTTATTTATATTTACGACAGACATGAATGAAAACGTAATAATAAATATTGTGTTTTATGGTCCCAGTTAACAAAAGAGTATATTTTGTCAAATGTAAACTTCTAATTGTTCGAATGTACCGAGTCACATTTGTTGTGAAAAAAAGTTAATGATTGAATAATATGAAATGAAATGAAATGAAAATGAAATGAAATGAAAATAAGTTTATTATTAATAATAATAATTATAAATAATAATAATAATTTATTCATTTATTCAAGCACCAGGACTCAGGATTTAATGCAATATTATGGAAAACTAGAGACCAATGATTCACACGAAACTAAAGGTAAAAGTCATCGAAAATATTAGCATTTTTCTTAATTTATAATACCTATTGGCTAAAGATCTACCTACTTATATCTAACTAAAAACTAGGGGAAAATATATCTAAAGAATTAGCCATTTATTCGCCTAGATTGGATCAATTAAAACATACACCTACTCTTATTGCTTCTTGTTGAAGATACAATTTCTCTATAATTTTATACTTTAGAAAAACATCCTACTGACACATAGATAAATAGCCTAGTACACACACTAGAGAAAACTTTTCCGTAGAGAGAAGAGGGGAGAAACTTTATTACCATCAAGTATTCTATACCTGTAACTTGTTCTAAAACTCCGACAAACATCTATTTACTATAAACTTTGTCCTTACAATATTTGCAGCGTTTTAGTTTTTTTAATGTGGCTGGATAATGCTACGAGTTATGACGTTGAAATTATTGTTGGTAAAAATTAACAAAACATACAGAATACAGATATCTGTCTACATGCTTCGTAAACCAACTTAGTATATACCGGGTGTAATCGTTAAGTGTGCACAGACGATTATTCCGTAACTATTACAGCACACTTAACGATTACACCCGGTATATAACAAAGATCACAACATATAATAATATGCTTATTAACATAATTTATGCTACAATTCAAAATTATATCTACAATTTATTTTTTCTAAAATAAACAGACAGTCTTTGTTCTGCCAGTTGTTGTCGTTATTCAAAAGGCTAATTTGCACGATCCATGTATTATATTATGGTAATTAATTAAATTAAAATATTAAATAACTAGAAGCAGCATAAAACGGGCCAAGCCCATACTGAGAATTACCACACCTTGATATAATAAGGTTGCGGTATTGCAGAGGGGCAGAAAACTGACTTCTAAATTCTTTTAGTCCTTTTGCATTCATAATAAGATAGTGTACCTTAACCAAATAACAAGTTTACACCATAGACACGCTCTATCGCATCATCTAAGCCTTTTCAATCGTCTTCAAAAAAAGATGGAGGTTCTCAATTCAACTGCATCTTGTTCGATTTTGAACCGATTTCGAACCGATTTTGCTGTTTTTTTTACTTCAAAGCTGGACCCTTACAGTCTGCTTGCTGCTTTCCATCTCTTCTTTACCCCGAATTTTATATACCTACGTATTTAATATTTTCCTATAGCATTATAACATACTTCTATAAGCTGAAAATGTTATGCGTTATTGAAAAATATAACAGTTTTAAGATATTAACCCCGTACAAGAATATCGGAATACCGTTAACAAAGTAATAAAAGCCATTGTTTAAAATTCTAAAATTCTAATATCTATTTGTAAGCCTTTACACAGGATGTGTTAAAAACGAAACCAACTAAAAAATTGTATGCATATTAAATGTTATTAGCCGTTTGTACCAACTGTGCCCGGGTTGACCCAGCGTAAAAATATGAGAAAAGTGCGTAAGTACATAACTTGGTAACGATGTAGCTTTCTAATATAAAGTTGAAAGAATTATTTCATGCGAAGGCCCTTTTTAGTAAAATCGTAAAAAACAAACTATATACAATCTCTTTTATAAAACTTATTAGTTTATACAGTTGAGAAAATAAGTAGCGATGCACAAACATTTTTATTTAAATCGAAATTAATCTTATACAGACAAGTGTCCTATTTATTTTATAATATTTAGGTAATCATCAATTATTGTAATCAGCGTGAGTATTCAGTATTTATTATTATTTAATACGGCATATTTGCATATATTTTCATCATGCATTTCATCATCATAAAAATACATTTGCACGTCTTTTCAAATCCCTTCTTAAAACTCACATTTTATAAGGCACTAGCGGTCCGCCCCGGCATCGCCCGTGGTACATATTTACGTTTTCTCTACATAAGAACCATGCTAGTACTTCAAGGAATATAATAAAAAAAGAATTATCGAAATCGGTCCACCTATTCACACGTGATGCCGTGACAACGCGAAACAGGTTTCATTTTTATTGTATAGATTTTACAGTGACTATACATTTACCCTTATTAAACTCATACTTGTGATTCACGTAACATAGCTCAAGGAGAAATAAAATTTCACAAAATAAACCCAATTTTGTATCAAACGCCCTAGCATGTCAGAGTTAGAATAAATTGAAATGTGGCTTGTCGGTCTACCTTCACGTCGTTACAGTTTCAGAGAAACTTTTCGCCACATCAAATATTTATATGAAATGCTCTTAATGTTGTAGGCTGAAATACCTGTAAGAAAACATTTTCAAGTGAAGCTTTTAAAAGTTAAACAGTAATATTTCTAATTGGTTCTTTAAATTTTTTATCTCTCTGTTAAATGTTATTAAAACATATTATATTTATATCAATATTTATATAATTTTTTTAATGTAATCAGGGCATTTTCGATAATTACCAAATAAAGGAAATTATTTTACTTGTATCCTTCCCTGACGTTACGACTTATAAACGTCAATTCAAATAAAACAACACAACAAAGAAATTTTTAATCTGTATTCTATAATTTATTCAGTGTCGAAGTTGACATGTCTAACAAAGGCTTCGAGTAGGCTTAGTGATTGAAAGACCTTCATTGTAGTGCTATGAGTGATCACACTTCGAGATAAAACACATTTGAGTGGGCAAGGTGGTTTTTGTTGTTTTCTTTTATATTAAACGAGAATTGAAAGAAAATGTCGTGTGGATAAGCGTGATTTTAAGGAACCAATAAAGTATTCATATATATTATTTAGCTTCGCCAGTTTCACCTGCGGAAAATGGTAAGTATAAAAATAAAAATTTCAACGTAATATTATGTCGCCTATATATTTTGTATTAATATATGAACATAATATTAAATTAATTTTTATTACCTATAGATATATCTACATAGTATACATATAAACTTGAATAATGAATATATCTACTACAATCGCTTAGCTTATATAAATTACTAGCGGTCCGCCCAGTCTTCGCCCGTGGTATGTACATATTTACGTTTTCTCTACATAAAAACCATCCTCGTACTTCAAGAAATATAATAAAAAAAGAATTATCGAAATCGGTTCAGCCGTTCTCGAGTTATGCGCTTACCAACACATTTTGCGATTCATTTTTATATATAAGACTAGCGGTCCGCCCCGGCTTCGCCCGTGGTACATAATATTTACGTTTTCTCTACATAAAAACCATCCTCATACTTCAAGGAATATATAATAAAAAAAGAATTATCGAAATCGGTTCAGCCGTTCTCGAGTTATGCGCTTACCAACACATTTTGCGATTCATTTTTATATATAAGATAGATATATCTACATAGTATATAAACTTTATAATTTACATAAGCTAAGCGATTGTAGTAGCTATTTACTAAAAATATGATTTATTATATAAAAGAAGTTGTTTTTAATAACACTGCTTTATGATCCGCCTAGACAAGTGCAATTAGGATAATACTTGGAATGTATACATTTTCCTACAGCTTGTTTAAATTTATGCTAAGATTATGGCAATAAGCTTCATGCAACTATAAAACCGTAGGAAGTTGAAAATTATGGATACTGCATCTTCATCTCCTTTAACTAATGTAGATGTTATTTATTACGAAGATAGAAGCCAAAATTTTCATCTCTACTGAATATCTAACACTTATATTTCTGCTTATAAAAAACTTGACTAATAGTATCTTTTTCTACTGTAAAAAAATAATTTTACGTCAGTAGTAAAAATGCGTATTAATTTTAATCCCAATTTTTCTAAAGGTTTGTACGTACTTCGTAGCAGTCATAAAAAACGTCTGGAATAACTTTGATAAATCTTTGTTCAGGTTGTATTACAAGTAAAGAACACAGTAGGTACCTAAAGGACGCTACTTCTGCGTAATGTAGAATAAGGGTTGCCTGCAATAAATTTTCATCTACACAGTCGTTACACCATGGGCAGCGTTAGCCCAACAAATGATCGTCAACACAGAACAGTAAATCGTCAATGTTTGCCGCCATCACGGCGATTGTAAAAAAACATCTAAAGAAGGCCGATCATAGACATTTAAAGCTCTTTAAACTATCGTGATTGTCTCTATCGCCCAACGCTGCCCATTATGTACAGAGACCATTTCACAAATATATATTTTCACAATCAACACTTCTAATCTTAAAATAATCCCCTTAAATAACACAATAATTGTACAATAAAGAGGTATCTAATTCCTCTTTACGTGATCCTTCTATTCGCGTTATACGAGGTTAAAGCCCTTGAGAGCTATCCATTTTGCTCATTTACTTTGTTGATTTCCATCTTAGATTTCCATTTATTTTTAAAACCATCGCGTGCACAAAGAAAACCGTTTTATGACCGATTATTGATTATCTGTCTATTGAATGTATTAGGGTTTTTATTTGTTTGTAAAGATAAAATAATTTACGAGTTCTCTGCCTTATTGAGACGGTATTAAAATTTTAAAATTACATTTTCAAGACAAATACATTATATGCACATAAGTACAGAAGTAATGCCTCCAATTTCATCAGTAATATTATGATAAACAGATTTGAAAGAGCCTATGTTGCTCTCGCACTTGACCGCTTTTCCATAAAGCTAGATTCTCATTAGATAGGCTTCAATATTAATTAACAAATGACAATAGTTTTCAATTACATTCCGCTCCACTGAACAATGCAACACAAATTCTCATCTGAATGAAGCCTAGTGTTAATTTGGATTAAATCCTTTACAAAACGATTTGCATTGTCGACGATATTCAGTTTAAAAACTCTTGCTATTCGCAGATATCTTAACTTTGTTTTTTCATTTTGTTTACAGAAACAATTAGAGCTTTTCGAGATTTTATAAAATGACAGTTTTAAAGTAGTTGTGCTTTAAGTAAAATGTTTTAAAGTAGTTGTATTAAAGTAAAATGTTCAAAGAATAATTGGTATTTTACAACAACAGTACTATTTTGCGAAGGAGATTGTTTTCATTGTTCTTTTGCATTCTTACCCCATAATAGGTTAAACAAATACATGAAATATAAATAAGTCCATAATTAAATGACACATTCATCTCATTCATATACAGCATTGTTTTTGCTATTGTCTTAAAATCCTTAACACACAAGAATTATCGGTGTATGAAAACGACTGTAAGATGAAATATTTCTTGTAATGAAGGTGGATGACCGAAGCGTGACCCTAATCGTCTCGAAATTCAACCCTAATTTGTGACATTTAAAATTTAAATACCACCACGCAAATATAAACGAGTTCAAATTTAAAACGATTGTCGGTTTGTTGTGCCATTTATAAAATATAAAACACATATAAAGGGTATTTTGTATTGTGCTCAGCGACGTCATATTTTGCTCTATATATAACTTAAAATGTATAAATTTAGATTTTATATTGCTGTATAGGTGTATAATAAACTAGCCTTCCATTCGCGGATTCGTCCGCATCGCCTAAAAATTAGTCAATTTAAACCTCTAGGTGCAAGCACCTTAAGATGCGGTGAAAACAGAAAGAAAATGGGTGTACGTATTTTTTGAATTAATCACGAATAAAACTACAGACTCGAAGGAGGACTGCTATTTAATTTAAAGAACATAGTAATTACCTACTCAATGAACAATCAATGAAAAAAAAATATTTATAACCCCGTGTTATTTATACCTATGATATTATGTAGTTTCTCTAAAATATTAATGTAAGAAGTGTATGTTTTCACATCAAATATTTAAAAAACCTGTTAGGTATTCTTATTCATAATATAATAATTATTATGCATCTCTAGCATTGTAATAACAACAAACTTTCCTCGTTTGTTAGAATTATCCTTTAGCTGTAGCGCAAAGCAAAAAGCGAAAATTAATTATAAAAGCACTTATAGTTTAAATAAAATTATAAAAGCAGCAATTTAATATTTTTAAGGAAGAAACTATTTCGAATATATGCAGTTGTATGTGACACAACATATAAAAAAAATGTGTACGTGTATTAGTGTACACACGTAAGAAGTGAAACTTCTTTATGACCCTATTTTTCAAAAAAATAATTTACTATATGCAACTTTACAGAAATACGTCGAATCACGCGTGGTAGGGATAAGAAAAAGATGGCGCGTAACGGAAAAATGTCACGCGTAACGAAAAAATGTTTCACTAAATTTTTTTCCAACCCCGATAAAGAAGTTTCACTTCAATAAAGCCACTTGATATATTTGTTTGTCTATTATGAGACTATATCAATGATTCAATTTAACATTGCAGGAAGCATATATGATAAAAAATAATATCACTATTCTAACAAAAACAAAATAATATATTTGTGCGAGCAAAAGCGCGCAGACAACAGAAATAAATTTCTAAAACTTTATTGTTCCGTAACTAACTGCTTACAGTAACGAAGACAGAGAGCCTCTAGATAAAGGAAAAATATTTAATTTTTTATCTTTATGTGCAAACGGCCAGTATTTTATAGTGCTACGAAATTATTTTTTTCCGTACTAGGCAGTCTTATTCTTAAGAATTAGGTACGTTTGTAAGATTTAAATTAAACATTTATTGTTAATCCTAATATATTTATTTTTCATTTTTATTTACGTTTGGTAGTTACCAGTCAGTAGTTACTGAGCTTTAAAATAAAAATTTCACTAAATACCTACTATTGAACGACGATGCATGAAAATTTTCATTGTAACGTCAAAATAAGTTTATTTTGGTGAATTAAAATGTTAATTTCTAAAAATATAATTCGATGTATCTCAGCCAAAAATCCTTGTGTAATCAAATAACAATCCCGTTGTTACGCTTTCATTAGGAAAACATTTCGAATAAACATTTTAACAATTCAACTTTCACGTTCATAATATGCTCAAATTATTCAACGTAAACGTGTAAATGTTAGTCTTACATGGAAATTATAATATTTTATGAATGTATTTTAATTTGAAACACAATTATTTGCACTGTTTACACTGCATCCAATGTCAATAATTTGACCACAATTTGCCACCATTCCACGATCAAAACTTGACAGATCACAGACTATAAATGAAAAAACGCGGGAAAACAAAATTGGAATGCATCGCACGACTTTCATACACTCGGTTAGGAGGCGGACTGATCACAGAAGGAGGGAAAGGGATAGCAATCCCGTGTTAGGATCAGCGCTTACTGAAAGTCCTACATTTATTATGATAGTACGATTATTAGTATAGTACTATTGTATTATCTGTGGTAGAGGGTACGATAGTGATACAGCTTAAGCTATTTTACTGGCTTAGTGCTAAAACTAACTACTATAGAAGTGTAGTGAGAAGTTATACAGTTTTGATTGTGCTTCATTATTTGAGCTTTATGCATTAAATTTGTATTATGACATGCAAAAGCTCATGCGTACGATCGAATCGATGCGATTATCTAGGTCCTAGATAACTATATATCTATTGTTTCATTCTTTTTCCGAAATTTCTCGGCAGAAACAGTCGGTATTTGTATAAATTCATAGTGGGATAAAATTAGAGCAACTAACCTGCACTACTGCAATATTTGCCATTTGTAACGATTACGCATTTGTAGACATTGGAAACGATCAGAATTTAATAGTTTAGAGAGAGAAATATTTGTAGTTTCTCTCTTCACATAATTAATAGTTCCACAAGTCATAAATCAGTATTTCGGCCGGTATAGGTACGCCAACCTTTATAGACGATGACAATTTGACATATTGGACACTTTAAAAGGCTTGTGCTTATTGCTAGACGATTTGAAAAGTAATGAGTTTGTGGTTTGAAGATGTATTGCTGGAAACTTTGATTTTATTGGATGTATTTTTACATTGTAGGCATATTGATACAAATGAAATTTTAAGGGAATTCTGAAAAATGTACGATTTTAACATAAAACACTGTGTTTTATATGTTAAAATCGTACACTGGTTTTATACTTTTTGTGTTTTAGACAATAAAATTACTTATTTAAAATCGTAATCTATTTTTAAAAACTCTAGCGTCAATTTACCGTAATAACTATGGTCATAATAATATGCTCCTGTATATAAAAAATATGCGTACATTTTTTCAAAAAGATTTCATACAATGAGCGACAGAAAAGGTAGCAAATTTAATACACAATTAGTACCTACAAGCCTTTGTTTCATTTTTCGCAACACACGTTAAAATTTAATATTCTCACATTTGTACCACTTTAAAGGTCATGGAAACATTCAAATATTATCTGAGTAAAATAATTTAACGTGATTTAACTCAGTTTCGAAACTATAGTAGACACAATATATTTATATAAACGCATTTCATCCTAAATGAGTGTAAACTATTTGTTACAAGATTTTGTAATAAATATTCCACCTTTAATCTTTCTTATATATAAAATTCTCGTGTCACAATGTTAGTCTGCATACTCCTCCGAAACGGGTGGACCGATTCTCATGAAATTTTCTGTGCATATCGGGTAAGTCTGACAATCGGCCAACATCTATTTTTCATATGTACCACGGGCGAAGCCGGGGCGGACCGCTAGTTTTCTATATTTTTAAAATAAAGGTTTACAATTAGACCTAGGCTTTATTATTTTTATTGTTTCCACGCATCTTCTATTACTTCGCATTTTTTTAAATTACAACAGTAAGATGATTCCCGGTTGTCCTTTCAATGCAGCAAAATATAAAATGTAAATTAAGGGTTGCGTTTTAAAAACTACAGTTACTGTTTCATAATTTCGTAGACGCTATAACCCAATAAAAAGAATTACATTATTTTTTGAGGTACCAACATACTCGTAACTATAGTGGCATATACTGGCAATAAGCTCAGTGGAAAAGACGTGAATCAAATTACAGATAGCTAAAGCTCCTTTACTTCATTATTTCTAGAACTAGAGTTAGGTATTAAAATTGTTCACAGATTTATTCGTTAACTTGGGGTCGTATTGCAAAACTTATACGAGGTCAGGGTTTTGCATATCGCACGGTTGTTTGTTACTTACATTATGTATTGTTTAGTTAAAATATTTATATGTGTTTTGTAAAACTCTGTTGTTTATTCTAACTAACATGACTGTTGAATTATTGTGGTTGAATTTTTAAAGGAATTTGACTGCTCAAAGTTGTTTATTAGTTAGGTTAGGTTAGGTTTCCTTTTATTAGGGAATAAAAAAGAAGCATCCAGGGTCCAAAGCGTAGCATTGATTATGGCACAGATAATACTATACTAATAGTATACTGTTATAGTATGTATGGACCGCCTCCTTGGTACAGTGGTTGACGCGTGAGCGTAGAACCGAAGGGTCCTGTGTTCGATTCCCGGTGGAGACAAAAAAAAAATGTCTCGGTCTGACAGGACACAGAAGGCTGATCACCTACTTGTCCCTAAAGAAAATCGATCAGTGAAACATGTATGTATAATGCATCTGCCTCTTACCCCACTTGGGGACATGGGACTTCACTTGTAGAGCACATTAACAAATCTTCAGGCTAATAATGATTATTAGTAACATTTAAATAAGAATAGTCAATATAGAGTCTCTATCATTATGAGCATTCCAAATAGTACCTATACCAAGTATTTTTTTCATGACCTTTTTTAAGGCATACTTTAAAACCAAATGTTAATTTTACGATAATGTTTCATGAAATAGGTAAAAGCAATATCAAAGACAGTCTATGGGACGTGACCAAAATATTATTTGAATGTAAACAAGGTTATTTTTCAGATTACTAAGGTCAGAATATGTTTATTATCTTGTAAGTATACATTACTCGAAATTTCGGATATAATAAGTTTGAATCAACAATTAAATGTACTTTCTTATGGACATCCAACAATTAAATGTACTTTCTTATGGATTATTGTATTTTTTTTGGTTATTTATTATCTTATATATTTTAACAAACTTTTTTATTCACGCATTTCAATATTCGCAATGAAAATTATAATATCATGAGTTTTAAATAAAAATAATAATAAAAAGTTCATTTATTTTTTATTAAATCTATAAAAAACAGTTTCAACGATCGATAAAATACTGAAAGTCGATCAAGACGACGAGTAGGTACCTATATAATTAGAAATGAACTTGTGGGACAAATTTTTTAAACAAAATTTAGTAGGGAGACAAATGTATTTTTTAGTGAATTAATTTTTTTATAATATTTAAATTTTCTTTTAATATTTAAATACTTTTTTTACACACATAAGAAGTAACATCACGTAAAATATCGGTCAAACTCGTAAAAGGACCTCCGTAAAGTTTGTATACTTTTATTATCTCATCGTTGGTTACGTGATGTTTTATTTATTTGATTCTGTTATGTTTCAAGGAAACAATAAACATACTATTTTTCTATATTTACTAAATAATAGATTTATCTATGGAGATATTTTGTAATATGACTAAAAAGATGTGATTTATTTCAGAAGTGTAACTTAAATTCCTGAAATTCAATCCTTCTATTCTTTCATTACTGGAATTTGGTAAATAGCTCTACATAATTATTATTGGTCTGTATATTAACTAACGTCCAACTATCTAGGTACCAAATGCATAAATCGAAACAAAACTGTTATCTAATATTTGTAAAATACCTACCTATTTAAAATATCAAATTCAGCTCATCATTTTTACATCATCATTTATCATTTGTAAAAGGCGAATCTGTAATAAGAAAATCTGTACCTTCCTTCAATCATGAAGAGACATTTATTACACTTGTAGGTGAAACCAATATTGTCTGTGTGGCTTCCATTTTGATTAGTTTTAGTATAAAGTTCGATTTTTTTACATTGACATGCAAATTTATTATACTTTTAATATCCTTAATACTTGAAAAACAAAGTTAGTTTGCGAGGAAATAAGGAAATCCTTAATCGATTTTGTAAAATTGTTTCCTTAAGAAAGCTTAAGCTTAGATTACTGTAGAGAGCTTAATTATGCCAGAGTGACTTAGTTTACATTTTGTTATTAGTTTTTATCTCCAGTCATTACGGATATGGGTCGATTGAGTTGTTTTAAATAATGAGATATATTGATAGTAATCAAAATAGTAGTTACGTAGTGGCCCTGTCTTCCAAGCCAGAGGTCGTGGGTTCGATTCCCACCCGGTGCAAATGTTTTGTTTATTACTTACAATCTTTTTACGTATATTGTAACGTTTATTACACCAGAATAAGACCAGAATATATTAAACACTTGACCGTAATTTGAAGCTTACTTCATCGAGAAGGCACCTAGCTTTTTCCGCCTATTCTTCCCTCTCTTTCCGTTGTATGTATGCTATCTCTCTCGCACACCTCTCCACCAGGTGGCGGGGCGCACGATAATGTCGGGCGCTGGATGTTTTTCATTGGCGTCTAGCTTCCGCCGCGAGAAGGTTGTCTACAAGACTACAACCTTGGTGCTATTAAGTATTAAGTATTGCTTAAAGCAAGTGCTAAAAGTGTTAAAAAGTGTATCCCGTCGGATCGGTACAGTGAGTTATTTTTACATCTATTCTAATAATATTTTACTTAAAAATGAGTAAAAATCTTTAAAGTCAACGGTATAATCGTTGGACTTTATTTAAAATGCTGAGGTTTTTAATGAATCCTTCAGCAATAGTTTATTTTTCAATATGCTTAAGTAAATACTTAATAGCATGAATAAAGATATTTAAAATTAACGATACAACCGTTACATTTTACTTGAAATAGTAACTTTTCTTTTGAAATATTTCATTATGCAATATGTACTAATTAATATTTGAATTTTTAATACTGTGAGTAAAGCTATTTTAACGGTGTTACCGTTCGGCTTTACTCGAATCGTTAATATTACTTTTGTGATTATTTTATATTACTAGATATATCAAATACCCTCTCTTGTATATAGATATTTTTAATATTTTATTTCATTTTTAATAATGTGTTTTTATTACAAGGGTACAAGTGAATTTTTCGTGGAAAAATTACAATTAATACTTAGTATGGATATGAGCCAACTCAAAGCTTTACAGGAATACAATCCATTGCTACGACTTTATTACATTGTCGTTATCGCTAGGAACGGTTCGGAATTCCTATCATAGTTTATTACTAAAAATTATCGAACGAGATGAGTCAGCTCCAAGAAGTCACGACATGTCAGAACACGTTGTGATATTATTTTATAAATCGTACGGGAGTTACCGCTCAACTGAATAATGATGGAATTCGCTCATGTATAGTAGAATAGTAGATACGTACCATGAATGTTCCACACATTCAAAACTATCCGTAGTCTATACGTGTCCTTTTATGAGTATTATTCTGATCCGTTTTTATGTGAAAATAGACATATTACACACGGCTAATTTGATTGAAAATTACGTTTCCTATGTTCAAATGATGCAACTTTTTTGTTAAAACGAGTAAGTACCAAAAATTTTACAATTAAATTCTTTGGTTTACTGAACTTGTGCTGAAAGGGTTATCGTATAATAATTATCGAGATATCTTAATATAAATTAGATTTAGATACACTTATTTCAAAGGATTTACAATTCACTTCTAACGTTTTAGAATAATATTATAAACTTGTACACCTTGACAAAAAGTAAAAAATTGCGGGTGAGTGGAGATTATTTTGTGCAATTAAATATAACGTCCTACGACGGTATGGTTGCGTTCGTAAGGAATGTTAACGGATATAAAGCAAGTAAATGTTACATCGATTGCATGAACAAAAATAAATATGAATCGAAGTTCATTTTAAAATTTAGTGAATTGATTTGAATTATGAATTTATTAAATGTCGCTAACATTGGAAAATAAGTTAAAGGACCTTGTTAATTGCTATATTATTTAAATGATTATTTACTGCTATTTTTATATTAGCACTAAGGTGTATTTTTGCTCGAAGCAGAATACATAAATGTGGCCACTACTCCTCGCAGGGGTTAGCCAGGTCAAATTCACCCTCGCAGGGTGTCTCTTAAGCATTTTTTGGCAGGCCCTACTTATTTCTAGTTACAAACATCCCTCGCGCAGCTGTCGCTCGCAGGGAAATGGTGCAAATATATATCGGCCCTCGCGGGGCTTTGATTACAATCGTCCCTCACGGAAAAGATGGTGCGAATATATATCAGCCCTCGCGGGGCTTTGATTACAACCGTCCCTCATGGAGAAATGGTGCAAATATATATCAGCCCTCGCGGGGCTTTGATTACAACAGTACCTCACGGAGACATGGTGCAAATATATATCAGCCTTCGCGGGGCTTTGATAACAACCGTCCCCACGGGGAAATGGTGCAAATATATATCAGCCCTCGCGGGGCTTTAATGGCGATTGGTGCAAATATACAAAGGATTGATCATTAAAATGATCATAGATATTTGCTTTTGTCAACGAGGACCCACGAAAGAAGTTTTGGATATGACCGTATCGGATCTTCACTCTTCTAAGGTAGGTAGAAAAAGGTTTTGAAATCTACTTCACAGTGGGCAGTATAGTAAATGACCTAATAAATACAATAAAGGTTAGATACGTCAAATAATGGGCGCATGAAATTGATACTTCGTATCCTAAAAGTTTACGCTTCAGGAATCAGGAAACCACCATTGGTTTACCAATTATGGAAATTGGAATTGAACAAATTGTATTTACCAATGCAAAGCCTAATCACAACAAAGGAAGGCGAGTCGGATCAAATATCATCTCGCAGATGATTTGTGGCGGTGGTTTCGAGGATTGTCACCAAGCCTTGTGTCAACGGTATGTTTGGTATCGTAATTAAATGGCACTAGCCGACCAATTTTCATATACAAACATCGGAAGAGATTTTTTAATCGCAAAGCGATTGAATGTAACAAATGACGATTGATTACGTATAGTTGACCTCTCATAGGCCTATTTTAGTTGCCCGGTCTTGTAGGCAATTTATTTGACTCGTTTTTCAACCCATTTGACCTCATTATTGCACCCATGAGATTTTTCTTCGGGGCTCAAACAATAAATCGCTGAGGGATTAGGATAATCGTTTGTTAGACAAGTTTTTTGTCATCCCACCAGGATTATTATATTGTATAATAAAGTTATATACAACTATTAACGTAAAACGTTTAAGTACTCAACGAATGCTGAGAATACTGACTGTTGAGTTACATAGGATAGAGGATAAATAACGGAAAGTCAATCTTTCCAAACAAAAGCCTCTTATTATTAGATATTACTTGGAACCCCTACCCTTAACGAGAAAGCTCTGCCAAATGACTTCTCATTTCTTTGCTTTGAGGGGGGGGGGGCAATAAATGAAATGTACAGGCTATACTTAGGCTTACTACTACTTACTTAGGCTTCAGGCTAGGCTTTTAAAATATAAGTCTGGTAAGCGAACTAAACTTTTCTGGTTTAGTTCTTGCTATATCGCTATCCGTGCCTGCTTCTCGTGTTTACGGGTGAATTAAGTTTATCAATAGTCATAAATGCAATGCTATTCAGAGGATATACTGCATTTAAAACATGACAAAGTCTGGTAAGCGAACTAAACTTTGCTAGTTTAGTTCTTGCTATATCGCTGTCCGTGGC
Source organism: Colias eurytheme (assembly GCF_061535395.1). Lineage (NCBI taxonomy): Eukaryota > Metazoa > Arthropoda > Insecta > Lepidoptera > Pieridae > Colias > Colias eurytheme. The sequence goes on from NC_143001.1 coordinate 2,644,922, forward strand.
TGCCTCGCGTGTTTACGGATGAATAAAGTAATGTCCTGTCTTCGCATCCACAGCTAACTGTCCTATACTGTCATAATCTTAACACAGATTCATTCGACATAGCTCCCCACGAGCTCAGTTCTTCATTTTTGCACTCGCACAACTGTGGACAACACAAGAGCAATGCCTCCATTGGTAGCAGTTACAATCAAGGGATAACTAACCTTAGGCTAGCCATATTACGGATGTTGGAACAACCGACTATATTCAGGGCAATTTTCTTTGTTCAGTGTAACGTTTAGACTGTCGTAGCATTCCTACGGAACAAAGATGGGATCAGATCTGCATCCTTAATGCAGTTAATCGAAAGGAGATACTTTCAGACGACGATAGTATTCAAAACCCACCATATTCCTTAACATAATAAATGCATAGTTAAGCTTATAATCTCTCTTGCCATTATCCTGCAGCGGAATTCCTTGGCGATAATTTATCCTCGTTAGAACGAGCAAGGGTTGTTACGATAATATGAGAAATCCTAGTCAGTTAGAGACCTGAACGACGCGATAGAGTACCGCTATTTCAGTAGTAGTAACACCTAGAAGGGTGAAGGTATTCTGGAAAGCGGAACTGAAGGCCCGGTCAGCAGCATCAGCCACCTAATAGACAGTGTTCAGTGCTGCACCACTATAATCTGCAAAATGACTCTGACGGTATGAAAATGTGGAGTACATTTTCAAAATATCAAATGATATAGTTGGAATAAAAATCCTATTTGCCTCCGTCTATCCAAAAGACATACGGAGTAGCTAGTAGTAGTTGGTTGAATTAGAATAAAGTAACTATAGTTAAAATCCTTTGTTACTGACTGGATAAATTTGGCTCTTTTCCTATCTGACGTTCATATAGCTGTTGACTGCCTAGTGTTGTGCACAAACACTATTATTATATACTAGCGGTCCGCCCCGGCTTCGCTCGTGGTACTTACGTTTTCTCTACATAAAAACCATCCTCGTACTTCAAGGAATATAAAAAGAATTATCGAAATCGGTTCAGCCGTTCTCGAGTTATGCGCTTACCAACACATTTTGCGATTCATTTTTATATAAGTATAAGAAGATAAGTCACGTTATGTAGTCCCGAGGCTTTCGGTATATAAGTTCTGATGTAAACCATAATTATATCTTAAAACCGAATTGATTCAAAGTAACGTACTTGGCTGTAGTAATTGCAGTTTTGGGACACAGATAAGCTCCTTATCATTTTAGTCTCTTAAGTTCAGTATATTTGTTTCCAGTACAGAGTTTATGACCTATCAGTTTTAAATAAATAATTCATGCATTGTACTGAAAGTACTAGCCATGTTTCGATTATGATTGGTGGCGTTGGCTCTAAACATTAATAGATACCGCACGGTTTGGTTGGATGTTAAAAATCTGTATTATAATTAAAACCGTTTACCTGTTTTGATATTTTATTGCCTTATTCAAGGGGTGACCTTTTAAATTTATTTCTGACCCCAAAAGTAAGGACCAAGTTCTCTTCTTGTCCGCTTGTAGCAGGTTGGGTTAAAACTGTGTGAGTTGAGACAGGTGGTAATTCTATGTTAAGATGATTCAATTGTGCTTCTACAGAGTTCTAATTGAATAAATAAAGGTTTGAGTTTGAGGTATTTTTGCCTCGTCGGGATCAGCTGTTGCTTCATTTTGTAAGTAACATCTAAATGCGTAATTGAAAGTCGTTACTGGCGCTTTCGCAGATTTACGCTAAAGATAGTGAAAATTTTAGTAACTTTAACTTTTCAAGCCCAAAAGGTTAACTAAGGTACGCTTGAACCAATCTCATAAGTTCTAATACTTTTAATCATTATGATTAACTTTTTGGTTCTTATTTGATTAACTTTTCATCTGGGATTGTTAATATATTATATAATATAAAAATTTGTGTGATTTATTGGTAGGTATACTATCTGCACACCTTACTCTTTCAAATAAAGAAATAAGTAATTACTTATGTATTCAAATTCACATTGGCGTCCATATATTGTACACCAGGTGGGTAACAAGCAGGTCTCAATGAAGTAAGCTTCAAATTACGGTCAAGTGTTTAATAGCTGTGTTTTACCTGAAAATAAAACACATATTAAATACTTACCTATATTTGAAGCTTACACTTAACGTCCACCTGTTGTGGATTTCGACTCAATGAAAAACATCCAGCGCCCGACATTATCGTGCGCCCCGCCACCTGGTGGAGAGGTGTGCGAGAGAGATAGCATACATTCAACGGAAAGAGAGGGAAGAATAGGCGGAAAAAGCTAGGTGCCTTCTCGATGAAGTAAGCTTCAAATATAGGTAAGTATTTAATATGTGTTTTATTTTCAGGTAAAACACAGCTATTAAGCGAGTAATGGAAGAAGCCGGGTTGATTACACTTTCAAACAAAGATGTCCCCTTACAAGTTAATTACAATGAAGACGTAATTAATGTTTGTTTTCCGTATCCTTTGCATTACGAGACATGTATTAGATAGTTACTTGGGATATTTTTTCTTTAGATAAATTTTGTTATAAACAATGATGAATGATATTATATGTTTTTACATCGCTGAAAATTACTTAAATATTTCTTATTCAAAGTATAGGTAGGTAATTGTTTTTATCGTAATACAAACAATTATTTATAGTTAAATAAGATAAGACATATAAACAAAGAACATAGGTATAGTTAACTTGAGGCTGTGTTACATGTTTTTACAATGATTATATCAAATAAAAAAATTGATATAATCATTGTTGTATCAAGTATCATTGTTGTGAATATTTTAAATTTTTGTTGTTATGCGAACAAAATAAAAGAGACGTAGATAGTAGATACCTACCTACAATTGAAAAGGTTAACAAAGTGTGAAATCGTTATCTGGGTCGCATTGAGACGATTCAAGAGTCATCGCTCAGTAGATAATGTAATTTGTATGTATAATGTAAAATGTATTGTTATTTCCTAGGAAAAGTATAGGACATAAAACGTATTTAACTTTTAATCTACTATTAAGTAATCTGTGTTTAAGGCCCGTTCAACATTGAATTACTTGACTATATTTGCAAAGAAAGGGAACAAAGCTGCCTAAGGGAATACCCCGTCACTTTACATTTATAGCCTATAAAAATGTAAATTAAGTCATTGAAGTATCAAGACTTCGTTGTCACATTGTATGCTTGCCAGGCAATTAGAAAGTGAATTCAATATTGCCGGTTCTTCTCTATAGATACTGCTTTCCGAATCGGTGGTAAATGTTAAAAATATGTAATGATTCGAAAGTGCTTCTAAAAGAAGTCTAATTGAATAAATAAATGTTTGAGTTTGAATATGGTCAAAATCTATTAAAAATCCTGTTATTTTTTGTTATTTCCTCTAGCTCCTAGCTTACAACTTGTGCCTATCATATTTAAATACGCCCATTTTTTTAATTGAATCATTGACCATAATATCACAAATTACTGAAACAATGATATTACAGATACTTACATAATTAAAAATAGATATAGGAAGAAATAACAAATAGGTAACTCACGTACCTTCTTTATATGACGCCATTGCAAAAATGTTATAAGTCTAGACTAGTTACAACGAATTTAAAATATAGTCATTTGACCCCAAGTTCAGAATAATTTGGTGCTATTATTCTGTAATTGGTACTTCTATTCATTCTTACGTCGCGTCAGTGCAAAAATTTAATACCCCATTTAACCTTTACTTCTCGGTAAGAAATAAGGAAAATACAGAAAGATTTTTAAAGTGAAACTTTTATTACATCGTCTCAAACTTTTTGGTCTGTGTAGCGCATGTCGCGTGTATCGCGGCTGCCGAGTAGGTATACCTACTCGGCAGCCGACCGTCACGCGACATGCGCTACACAAAGCAGTGTTCGGAACCGTTCGAACAGTTTCACTTTTACCGTGGTTTCATAAAACCACACAACATTTTTTTCTTAAATATTATGTTCAAATTTAAAATCTATATCATTAGACTAGAGTAGATAATTTTTGAAACAAAAAAAAATCGCAGTCGGATGAAACCCATTAGAAAAGGAGGGGAATATGATAAAAATGTAAGGAAAAATAAATTACGGTCAATCCGAGTTCGGGAAGCGGGAGGGGGGAGCTTTTAAGAGAAAAAAATGGTTTCTCTCGATTTCCGACACAACTACAAGTCATATAGAAAAAAGTTAAATGGCAAAGTTGTAGGTAATTAAAAGTTCTACAACTTTTGTATTCACAATTTTTTCACATAACCTAAAAATTTAGGTGAAAAATTCAAAAAACCAAGTTTTTGGTCTTTTATTTCTATCTACTTCAAAATTTATTTTTTTTCTACGAAATTTGGTGGAAACTTACTTTATTATGTCCCAAATACACTGTAATTTATTTGATTGAAAATATTTATTTTTTCGCTTTATTTTGAATTAATACCAAAAAAACAACCTAATTTTCAATCGAAAAGTCACCCGTCAAAATATCAGCTTTATTCAAAAACTTGGGGTGCCTTTTATTCATTGAAATCTCTACTTTCATATGGTGTAAAAAAAATAAACACCACCATAGTAAATGTTCTCAGGAAATGCATATATAAATTAGCTTTTACTAAATCAGGCACACTTCTCGAACTACCTGAAATGTTTATATCGACATCATTTTGCTTTTGAATATGCTGTAAAATATTAAACTTAGAACAGATAATTATTTTTCTTTTGAAATATTACCGAAAAGCCGATACAAGAGAAGATATAGAGTTCAAGACGTGTGCCTGATTTAGTAAAAGCTCATTATCACACTGTTTGTATGCATTTCCTGAGAACATTTACTATGGTGGTGTTTATTTTTTTTACACCATATGAAAGTAGAGATTTCAATGAATAAAAGGCACCCCAAGTTTTTGAAAAAAGCTGATATTTTGACGGGTGACTTTTCGATTGAAAATTAGGTTGTTTTTTTGGTATTAATTTCAAAATAAGGCGAAAAAATAAATATTTTCAATCAAATAAATTACAGTGTATTTGGGACATAATAAAGTAAGTTTCCACCAAATTTCGTAGAAAAAAAATAAATTTTGAAGTAGATAGAAATAAAAGACCAAAAACTTGGTTTTTTGAATTTTTCACCTAAATTTTTAGGTTATGTGAAAAAATTGTGAATACAAAAGTTGTAGAACTTTTAATTACCTACAACTTTGCCATTGAACTTTTTTCTATAGGACTTGTAGTTGTGTCGGAAATCGAGAGAAACCATTTTTTTCTCTTAAAAGCTCCCCCCTCCCGCTTCCCGAACTCGGATTGACCGTAATTTATTTTTCCTTGCATTTTTATCATATTCCCCTCCTTTTCTAATGGGTTTCATCCGACTGCGATTTTTTTTATCTTTTCATTATTTTCAAAGGCTTCTACCCCAGTCTACATATATTTTCTTAGAGCTGAGAGAGTGAGAGAGTGACATAAATCAAACTGAAAATTTAAGCCTCAATTAGACTATATTACTTATATAGGTAACTATTATATAGAAACGAAACCGAGTATTCGGAAGGTTTAGAAATGTAAATTTAAATAGGGTTGTCAAATCTCATACTAACAATAATATTTATTACATAATGTGTATTGTAAATTATGATTTTTCATTTAGAAACAAAGGATAAATTGTAAAACTAAAATAAAAGTTTTCCTTATCAAATTCTTTATGCATCGAAAGACTTCAAGGAAATTGTTAGACTGCAAAGAACGTTGTTAAAATATGTTCATGTATGTAACAGTACCGTAGCATGTATTCTACTAAATAATAAGAATTATAAAGAAATGCTTGTTATTTTATCTTTTACTTTCATTCGCTTGATTACACTGTTTCAAGCTTTATATTTTTCTCTGGAAAGCAACGATGCGTTATTATGAATTCCAAATTGATAAGAAAACATGGTAGCCTTCATGTACAATTATTCATGTAGCGTCTTTTAAGTTAGTTTTAAACTAGATAATAATTAAAGGAACTACATTTACTCTTTTCCTGCATACCTAGTTAATATTAGTTTAAGTTTTACATTTGAATTATTTTACAATTGTATGAATTCAATAAAAAACATCTAACTCTTTTATCATTGTGACGTTGTTAAATTGTATAAAATAATTGAAATAACACTTATTTCGTCTATTTTTGTAATATTAGTAAACCTATTTTTATTTATTCATATATTTTATAAAAGTGACAGCCCTACGCTTAACCTCAATAATACCTAAAGGTCATATATCTCAGTTAAATCAGCCGGGTTATTTCAGAGCTTTCACACAAATATATCGGTGCTATTCACAGTTTTTTTCATCTTGAATTGAGGGCGCGGAGGTTAAGGCACTCTTTTTCTTAATGGCCCTCTTCACCTGAAAAACATCTGGTATTTATATATAAGTTATTACTCACGGCTACATTCAACCTTATTTATGTACCATTTATTTGAACCTAGCGGTCCGCCCCGGCTTCGCCCGTGTTACATATTTACGTTTTCTCTACATAAAATCCATCCTCGTACTTCAAGGAATATATTAAAAAAAGAATTATCGAAATCGGTTCAGCCGTTCTCGAGTTATGCGCTTACCAACACATTTTGCGATTCATTTTTATATATAAGAGAAGATGTACGTAATTACTAGTTATTGGTCTATGAAAAGGAAAAGAAATGTGTAGGTACATACCTGGGTACCCATTTAGTGAAAGCACATCATATAAAGTTATACTAAACATCAACACAAATTTTCACAAAAATAATAAAGATGAATACTTAGGTTATTGTACTTTTCTTTTAAAGTTTACTTTTCAAAACATTACATGGTTCAAATGTGTGGTATTATCTTTATATGTTGCGAAAAAGGAACACGGCATAAAGAAACTACTCAGTTAGGTCACAGTTAGGTACAAGGTACTCCATTACTTTTTCCCTTCAGCTACTACGTGATCCGATTATCGTACAAACACGTACAAACGTAATCGAACGATAAAATCCAATCACTTTTACCTACATGTACCCTTTACCTTCTTGAAATTGAGAACATTTGATACCCACGCTTGAAAACGATTTCAGATCAATTTAGTTCATGTAATCACGAAGATGATAATGCAGTTGTTACAATAATGTAATGTAATAATTTAAAATTACTAGTCTTTCACATACAACATATAAAATAAGCAATCTTCAATTGTCAATCTTTATAGCTACTCATTTACAAACATGAAAAAGGTATGATATTAATTTATATTTCCAATGAATTAATAAACCATTAAGTACTTAAATCTCTACCTACTTGCTTATCAGTAAAAACCAAGGTAAAAACTATCACAAACTTATACTGAACGATAAAGAGAAGATGTTTAACATATTAAAAATCTTATATTATTATCGGTACCTATAGAATTTAAATTTATAGACGGCCGTTATTCTAGTGAGCTACGACTACAGCTATTGTAGACAACAGGCCGTAAATTCTTCCCATAAATACTAGAGATTTAAGATAACCTACATTTCGGAGAATCAATCAAGCTAACGTTGACAAGTTTAGACGCAAATGTACTGAAAAATAAGGGGTAATATAGACTACAAGCCCGCATAGGACAAAAATATGGGTCAAATGAACCACCAGGGGATATATCTAGAACGATAGCAGAGCAAAAAATAATAAGATTCATCACTATGCCGTCACTTGTAAGCTGTCCAACTGAGTGCAGATGAGAATTGAAAAGTACAGGTAGACTCGGTAAATTTTGGTCATATATTTTTGTACGGCATTCTTAACCATCGATAGATCCATTAAAAATAATAAGAAACCGCTCAGTGCCGTACAAAAATGGTGGTCCACCAAGTCGGAATTTTTATTTAATTTCCGAGAGTTGCCGGGGGTAAATTTGGTCATTTGACCATGTACGGCATCTGTGTCATACTATTGCTATACTGCTTTTAATCCATTATTCCGCAACGCCGTACAAAAATCATGGGGACAAGGGGAAAAAATCGAGAGTTGTAATCCCCTCTCTTTCCCCACTCCAGGGGGTCATTTGACACAACACGAAATAAATTTATTTTTAAAGTATTTTATGCATAGATAATATTTTTTCATGTGCCGTACATTTTCGTTGGTTCAAAGGGGAAAAATCTGAAAAAGAAAAAAATCCATATAACGAAATGTTTGCTTTATATTTTTATAATAAAATATAAATATACATTAATATTAAGAAGCTCGAGGTGGTTAATTATCACCTTGGAAAGTCGGAGTCAGGTGGAATGGACTCCGTTAAATTGATGAACTAATAAAAAAGCTATGAACGAAAAGATGTGAATTATATGCAATCAGTCCATGAATACAGGTAAAGTCACAAGCAAATGCTAGTAATATATACATATTCAAAATGTACAAGTAAAGCGCTTTCAAATGATACCAAACAATGCATATTTATCTTAACTTTATTTTTTTACTCTGTATGTTTTGTCCGCTAGAGGGCGCCACATTAGATTTTGTGAAACCCCATATAGCCTTTAGCTAGCTGGTCGCTGGTTATCCAGTGAACAATTCAGACGCTTCTAATGATATGTCATTTGTCGAATTCTGATAAGTAGTTTAGAAGTTACGAGGGAATAGATGAACATACATACATGACCTGTAAACAACCATAACCCTCCTTTTGCTTTGCCGTAGTTGGGTAAAAATATGTTAATGCCGTACTGTATCAAATGGCCATAAAGCACCCTTAAAATTGTAGCTTTCGTCGCTTTCATCAGCCTAAAAGATGTGGTCTGCACAAAAATGTACGGCATCGTTTTTTCCTAATTTATCTATGTTAATACTATTTAAAACAACGGATAAAGTGTAGAAAACTATTATATTTCATTAATCTACGATGTTTAAACTTTAACAAAATTTCTGGTTTTGCATTTCTCTATAACTTTTTTTAGAACGGTTTCTTTTGAACGGCAATACTATACAACAATTGAATTTTACAATATCATGTTAAAAAAAAAGTTCCCGTACAGGGTCAAATGACCTTACAGCTCTTTATATTAAGAATTCGATGAAATTAAGATGATTATTGGTATACATTTAAAAGAACAATTATTTTTTGACGGCATTGCTTTTAATAGTACTTTTGAGTGCTAGATAATGTTTTGGAACCGAAGCCGTACTTAGTCAAATGACCCCCTGGAGTGGGGAAAGAGAGGGGATTACAACTCTCGATTTTTTCCCCTTGTCCCCATGATTTTTGTACGGCGTTGCGGAATAATGGATTAAAAGCAGTATAGCAATAGTATGACACAGATGCCGTACATGGTCAAATGACCAAATTTACCCCCGGCAACTCTCGGAAATTAAATAAAAATTCCGACTTGGTGGACCACCATTTTTGTACGGCACTGAGCGGTTTCTTATTATTTTTAATGGATCTATCGATGGTTAAGAATGCCGTACAAAAATATATGACCAAAATTTACCGAGTCTACCTGTACTTTTCAATTCTCATCTGCACTCAGTTGGACAGCTTACAAGTGACGGCATAGTGATGAATCTTATTATTTTTTGCTCTGCTATCGTTCTAGATATGTCCCCTGGTGGTTCATTTGACCCATATTTTTGTCCTATGCGGGCTTGTAGTCAGGCGGCGGATATTGAAACCTGTTTTCTGATAGGTATCATATATCATACTAATATTATACATCTTCTCTTTCTAAAATGGCAAATCCCGATCCCAATATTATATAAATCATAGTCATTATCATCAGTGACAAAAGTCAATACAAGTTGGGCCCACAAAAAGAAAAATTAATAATTGTAATAATGGTACTTATTTTTTTTTAATCTTTCTTCACTTTTATAAAAGTAGCTAGTTATAAGTATATAGATAAAAGAAATGAAACCGAAACTAAAGAAAACTTAAATAACGTAGCAAATAGTGGGTCAGTATCGAGTATGTATGAGGAATATGATGAAGAATGATTTCCTTTGAACTAAAATTACGTTTTTAATACTTTAAAGCTTCTTAAAGTAAATTCATCTCCTCTTTTTTCTCTATGTGTCCTACAATTTAGTGCCTGTTTATACATTCTGTTATCTATTATTCATGATCTCTTGAGAAGAAACGAAACTAAAAGATCTAAAAGCAACGTAAGTGTTGGAGAGGTTCCATTAGAAGTTGGTTTTCATGAAAAACTGAAGATGGGGAAAATATCGCTCTGCCGGGAAAAACGAATACTGAAGTGATGTCCTGTTATTTTAATAGATGGCGCTGTTTCTAATATTTAGTTCATGAAAATATTCACAGATGGCGCTATTTTAAAAATTTCCTACTGTGGTTCTTTTCCAAATGATGTTTCATTGGCTTTATTCATTTTATGAATGGACCCGTAGCCTTCCTCCTTTCTGGTTACGGCTTACGAGTTACGTAACAATTCACGTTTGCTAAAAAATATAGATACATATTATGTACATTTTCTATTTAAATTAAAATGGGAATAAGAACGTCGATTAAATGTTTAAAAATATGTTTGCTTTTGCTTCATAAATGGTTAAACTCTATGTTGTGCTCTTTGTACTATGTATGTGAATATCACTTAGCATTAAAATAATTGCAGAATAAAATATCTACAAAATATTCGTAATAATTGTTGTTGTTAGAATAAAACATTATTCACTATAATTGTAGGTACCTATATTTTCATCCTCGATCTCACTTACGTTGGATTTGTAACCGTAACAATAGATAAAAAAGGCCTACAAGAGTATCCTAAAGCTGTGGGAATTGTCCAGTTGTATTTTTGTTAATACGGTCGAACGACCACCGCTATTTAGTAATCCACACACACTGTTTATCTTCGAGCTTACAACGTATTTTAGGGAATAATACTGTGCCTCCAGTGAATAAGGGAGTAAGACGAGTTATTCCCTTTGGTTTTTATTGCACCATTGGATTCAGCTCGTCAAAATACACAACATATCAAAAGGTCATATCTCTAGCTGCGTCCTAACCCATTTTTTCGAATGACCCAAACGGTATAAGTAGGGTGTGATTAACGGTATAAGTTACCTTATCCATCATTTTAGGCAATCGCAAAGGAACTATTCGTCTCGAGTCAAAAGTACCCACGAACACAAAGACGTATGTGTAGTTATACTTTTTGAATAAAGACTTAATTCATTTTGTTCCATCAGTCCTAACACTATTTTAGTATAAACGCATTTGTGTCATTTTTCTAACATGAGCATAAAGGAACAACTCTTTTAGTGTCATTGGTTCAAGTGACGACATGAGACAGTTTGGCATTAATGCCGTGTTGCTATTGGTCTATTAATTGAATACTGCACGGAAACAACACACCATACCTATTCCTTATTATTTTTAAATCGTTTTTTTCAATAAATCTCCAACAACAAATCTTTATATTTTTTAAAAAAGGTATTTATCAGTTAACTTGGGATACTAATATATTTCTACGGAAATTAACTATTTTTTGCAATAGATATTAAAAATACAGTTATCACATTAAGTGCATTTAATGATATTATACTCTTTGTTTATATAAATACAGAACGATAATTGAATCATCTAAAAAAAGCCAACAAAAATGTTAAACTTATATTTTCTTCATAATTGGGTAAGTTTTTAAAAAAAAACTCGTTTTTAATTTTTTTTTTAAATTATCTAACTACAATAATCAAGACAATAATATTATAGTCTATAATAGTCGCATAAAAAAAAGTATTTATAACCAGGCTTGACAATAATTATGAATATTGTTTTCTCCGCATATAGCGTTTTAGCCACTGTGCTTTGGTAATTTGCCTTTTTTATAGGAAAAAAATCCGCAATATCGATACTTCTTTGGTCCTGCATTTTCGTAAACATTTTATGGATACTCTGGTACCACATATTTTGAAAAAATTGGGCTATTGTCACGTAGAGTCTCTTCAAAGTGCGTGCCACAAGTCGTATTTGCATCCAAGGCACCTTCAAATCTGTGCTTAATTTTGCATAAAATCTTTGCGGCTCATTGTATTTTCTTTATTTATCTACATTATATTGATATTATATGATATAGACATTGTTAAAATTCTATATCATGCCGTAAAAAATCGCCACTGACCACCTATAACTTTTCCTGTATTAACTGAACATACAGGAATATGGTTTTCGGTCTTCTCTTATCTCTTTATAGTGCTTGTATCCTCAATGTATACCACCATGACATTGTGGCGTTGCCACTTTTATTATCTATATTTTACGAAACGGAACGCACTTGATCGAATTTTAAATTGATTCGACGATTAATTTTCACTAGGACAATAGTTAATACGCAAAACGCAATACGCAGTTGATACGTATTTAATACCAATATAATTATACCAGGCTCATTGTGGTGACTGGTGAAACATTGTAATTTGTATAGCATTAACAAAATAGTACTGTATTATTGAAAGATCGATTAAACGTTTATTTTACAATCTACGACTTTCATTATACATGGGTAACAAAACCCCATAACATATTCGGTTTTACTCCGGACAACATCTTCAGCCACCCAATCCCCTTGCTTGAAGTCCAAATCCAGCGGAGGACAATAATCGTCATTTACTAAAATTTAAGGTTTTTCGTCCTAGTATAAAAGTTGTCTGGATCCCATTTTATACACAATCTATAGTATAATACTATAGATATCATGTGAAACGTGACTTTCAAATAAATCACAAAATAAAAATTTGAAACAATCTTAAAAGTTACGAAAAGCCCAATTATACGTCAAAATGACGCACAACATCCTCTTTACAACCAAATGGCGGAATTTACCTGGATGAGCCAACTATGTACTGCTAGGTCTCGACGGCTAATAAGTTGGTTCTGGATTTTGCAGCGATTCGATGGTAAATATAGAAGAGTTCATACGTCAAATTTACGTAGATTGGACTTCTAGGGTTAAATGCATAAATACCTAAATGTTGCTTTGTTTTTATTATCTAATAACGAAAAAAAACCCGTTGATTTCATTCGTTTTTCAAGCTACGTGCTTAGTTTTTCCACTAAAATGCCTCAATTGAGTCATAAAGTACACAAATTTCAAGCATAATAAGTCACATCATTTCTATAAAATCAAAACTGGCAATAATATAAGTCGTGTTGTGCGATTATGAACATAGTGCATAAGGGCATAAGTCGTTATATTGCAAAGAGTAAAAAAAAAATTATGTGAATACATTGAGTTATTCCATGAAGTACTCGTTCATAAGGCCACAACTACAAAAAAACATGAAAAAAGTATATTTATAGGGTTGTTACAATATGTGTTCCTATGTAAAAATATAGTCTAACATCATATCTTACACATACAAGCTTAAAATTTTGAATTACTAAAGATTTAGTATTGATATACAGTTTTTTGTCTCTCCTGAAAAGTGCTGTTTTTGAGTTATTCCCTTATTCACTGGAGGCACAGAATATTCCTTTAGCTTACAGTTAATACCACAGGTTAATACTTTATAGTAAAACCTACTAGTAGTGTTGCCGCTCGATAGTCCACTATCGATAGTCTATCGATTAACTATCGATAGTTGGGGAAAAGCAATAGTATCGATAGCACTATCGATACTATCGATAGTGTCGATACTATCGATAGTATCGATAGTCCTATAAGCGTAAATACTATCGACACATAGCAATACCATCGATAGTATCGATACTATCGAAGCTCAATATCGAACGAACTATCGATACTATCGATAGTGTCGATACTATCGAAGCTCAATATCGAACGAACTATCGATACTATCGATAGTGTCGATACTATCGATAATATCGTCCCATCGATAGTGACCTTTTTCTCGATAGTATTGCTTTATCAATAATATTATAGTGGATGACAGAGAACTAGATGTTAGTAGGCTACTACGTAATATAAAAATAATACACATAAAGAGATATGAACAATGTCTTTACGGTGATAAAAATAAACACGGTAGCCGTTACCTAAGTAAATACCTACTTACTTTAATAGCGTAACGGTGCATTTACATCAAAAGAACATAGAGCTAGAGCAAGAGCCAAGAGCATTCTTTCATGATCTTTTAGTGTAAACGAAAACTCGTATTCAGTGTTGTTCAGTATTAGAACATTGAATCTTTTCGAACGCATAGGTACTAAGAACAACGAAAGAATGCTCTACGCCTGCCCCCCTATGCAAGTGGCTTTCTGTTAGCGTAGCGTTCAATAGAATAGACTACGAATGTATGAGATTGACGTAAGCTGTAGATACGTTTATCTTCAAGCTCACAAAATGCAAAGACTATTTGAGGAATAAGAAATACAGAGAATACATGCAATTCAATGCCTGTTAGGTAATACTAGTAAGAAAGACCTTTCTTAGCGGGTTGCAATCATTTTGGAAGTCTTTGTAAACATGTTGTAAACTATATTCCTATAGTAAGACGAAGAGAACGTTGAATATTGTTTTAATAATATTTTAATGTATTTGAATTTAACACATACCTGAAAAATAAATGCAATCTACTATAATTAGATTATAGAAAATATAATTATAGTAAAATAATACAGAGACAATAATTGATAAAATTGGCGTGTCTAATTGTTTATCAATTTTAGAAATATCTCAAACCAATTTATAATATTTCTAGAGTAGTATCTCGTTACCAAAAAAGTTAAAACGTCTTTCTTGTAACTAAATAAAGTTCCATTACCTAACATTTGGAGCGTGACTGGTTTTTGTCAATAATTGAACTTCTAAAATTTCCAATTTCATCTTTGATATTATGTTCATTAGGTAAGAAATGATGTTCATTTAATATTTTCTTATTTCGACGAGATACCTAATATTTCATCCTACTAATATTATAAATGCGAAAGTTTGTATTTTTGTTTGTTTGCTTGTTACTTCTTGAAACGCAAAAACTGCTAAACCGATTTTCATGAAATTGGGCACACACAGAAGGTGACGTCGATACGTCTACAAAGATTTTGTCAGGTCTTTCATTACATAATTATAACTTACTTTATATTATTTTAAAAGTAACCATACTTCCAAAATAACAATCACTCAATAATTTATCAAAATAATATGTTCATGCAAAAAGGAAAAATGTATCGGAAATTCAATAAATTCTGTAGCTAAAGCAAACAAACGCAAATAATTTGAACATATTCTTTCCCAATAAACATTAATAGAAATATCTTCGATAAACCCAACAATTTTAGTTTGAAAGGGATTTAGAAATAAATCCAATGGTGTTTGGAACTTATACATCTGATTGTAATAGGTTTGAAGAATAGAACTGTTACACGTATAGTTTGTGGATTCTCATTCAAGTTTGCGTTTGAGGAATAGTACGTTTAAATATATTTTAAGTAGGTGTAGCTCTCTCGGTTCCGATAAAATTTATTCTTCTATGTATTGTATAAAATAACATAGCTATATCTTTTTATTTTTTACAAAGAACTAAATCACTTTCAAATGATCAGAAAGAGAATTTATTCAAAAGGGACCATATGGTAGACCATAAAATTGGAACTAATGAAATCGGTTAACCCAGTCGAAAGTTCTGAGATAAAAAACTCAAAAATACAGTCGAAATTACAGCCTCCTCATTTTTAAAACTCGGTTTATAAAGTCATGTCAGATACACTAGATACTCATAAACAATCTCATAAATCAATATCGGATGAACGGATTTTATCGATTTTTGGTTAGTTGGATTTCTCTATGTTTGCATTACATAATGTTAGGAAACTATAAAAAAGAAACGACTGCTGAGTACTAAATATTATACATACATATTATTTACCTTTTATATGTAAGTAGTTAAAATGGCATGTTTGACTGTACCTATCTAGATCGTTCGGTTACAGTTATATTTATTAGTACTTACGTAGTAGGTAGGTATATGTAATATTATTTATAGCAATATAAAATACACACACATATTATATCTATTAGAATTAAATGTTAGAAAATAAAATTTTCTTTCAAGACGTATCTTATTAATACCTAAAGGTAGCCAGCAAATAATTAATAGGGGACTTTTCAGTAATGTAAGTCATTAATTATTAGCCTTTAAGATTGCCTAAGCGTTAAATTAAGCACTCGGCTTCACCTTTAACAAGCAATTTAACATTCTTCTAATTAGAAGATGGTATTGTTCATTCAGGTAGACCGATGTGGATAAAATTGTAGTACACAGATATTTTATAAATCTTGTATCGTATGGCTGACACGATGTAAATGAGACTTAAAAAGTAAAAAAAATGCTAAAGAATAATGCGTTAAAAAGATCCTTTTTCTTATGAATATAGTATTTAAATAATAGAGCAAACGAGATTTATAATTATGGTGTTTATAAAAATGTAACACTATAAATTAAATATAGCCATATTGCAATCATAAAGTACCAAACTAAAATATTTTCTGCACAAAATACCTTTTTACCTCCAGTGTTAAACATTATCCAAAGGTTAAAATAACGTTGGAAAATCCAGTGCTATTTTAACCAGAATTACAGCAGGTCACACTGTTATGTAATGTGCCTAATTGGGCCTTAGTGAATATAAATATCTTTAGACACAATAATATGGTCCATAGAGAGATTTATATTATGGTCCTTGTAATGGACGAATTTTTGGACGAACTTATGTGTCGTATCGTACCCCTCAAAAATGAAGCGCAACCATCTGTTAAAAATCTGCACCTACAACGTAAGATCCTTAGCATCACAAGAACGATTAATTGAACTGCTGCATGCATTGAAAAGCGTAGACTTCGATATTATAGGACTGAGTGAAGTAAGGAGAATGGGCTGCAAAATCGAAGAATTACAGGAATACATACTCTGCTATACAGGAGAAACAAAAGGACTATATGGCGTAGGATTTTTAATCAAAAAGCATTATAAAAATTGCATAGTAAATTATAGTGGAATATCTGAAAGAGTAGCGGTATTACAACTTAATCTAAACAAACAACTTCTTACACTTGTTCAAGCATACGCACCTACCGAAAAAGCGAGCGAGGAAGAACTTGATAGATTCTATAACGATCTTAGGACGGCCCAGGAAATTGAAGGCAAAACCGTATTGGTTATGGGAGATTTCAACGCTCAAATAGGACAACCATCTAGTCATGAAAATTTTGTAATGGGTAAATTTGGATATGGGAGACGGAATGCTAGAGGTGAAAGACTAATTCAATATGCTTGCGAACAAAAACTGTTCATAATGAACACATATTTTAAAAAGAGGCACAATAGGAGATGGACTTGGGTGTCGCCAGACCATAGAACGAGAAACGAAATTGATTTTATAATGTGCAATGAACCTAAAATAATAAATAATGTAGAAGTTCTGAATAACCTGTCCTATCCGTCAGACCATAGATTAATACGAGCATCTCTTTCACTAAAAATACCGAAATTGAGCAGGAAAACTTTCAAATCCCAACATAAGTTACCTTCAACTGACCAAGAAAAAATGTTGTACATAAAGCTACTGAAACAAAATTTAGAAAATAAAATAAATCTCAATCATGATACAAAAAACATACAATATTTCTACGACAAATTAGAAAACATAATCTCAACAAGCGTTATTAAAAAACCTACAACTAATAGCAGAGACAACAAAACTAACATACTAAGCGAATCAACAATAAACCTACTAAACAGGCGAACAGAATTATTAAAAACTAAAAATAAAACAAAAGAAATTAAAGAGGAACTTAAAAAATTGTTTAAATTATCAAATAAAGAAATAGCAAGAGATTACAAAAACCATAGAAGCAAAATTATAGAGAAAAACTTAGACAAATACAGAAGCATCAAACGAGCTAATAAAGAACTTACTACACATAAAGACTGGATACTTAAACTAAACAAAAAGCAAGAGCCAACTAAAACACGTCAGGATATTATTAACTACGCAACTTCATTTTATAAAGAATTATATAAGAAACCAGAAATAATGATACAAACTACACAGAAAAAGTTCTCGAGTACGCAACATAAGGAAGATATCGTAAAAGAATTTGTTAGTGAGGACGAAGTATTAAAACATATCAAAAAACTAAAATCTGACAAAAGTCCGGGCCCAGATAATATTACCAATGAAGCTTTAAAAATAGGTGCACCAGTACTCACTCCATATCTTGCACAACTTTATAACTTAGTACTTCAAACCGAAAATGTACCTAAACAATGGTACAGCTCAGAGATAGTTTTGCTCTATAAAAAAGGAGATCCATTAGATATTGCTAATTATAGACCTATTAGCCTTCTATCTAGTATTTATAAACTTTTCACATCCATACTTTTGAGTCGGTTAACACCACTAATAGATTCCCAACAACCAATTGAACAAGCAGGCTTTCGTTCGGCCTTTTCAACTATAGATCATATCCACACGTTAGACCAAGTACTAGAGAAATATAAAGAGTTCAATCACCCGCTTTATGTAGCTTTTGTTGACTACTCAAAAGCATTCGACTCCATTACTCACTGTTCAATTTGGAAAGCGCTCGAATCATGCAAAATAAGTACCACATATATAAATATTCTAAAGAACATCTACTCTCATAGTGTAAGCAGAATACGGTTAGAAAACAAAGGAGAAGAGATACAAATCGGACGAGGAGTTAGACAAGGCGACCCCTTATCACCAAAGCTGTTCATCGCAGTATTGGAGGATGTCTTCCAGAGTATTGACTGGAAAAACAAAGGGCTGTGGATTTCAGGCCGATATCTTAGTCATCTAAGATTTGCAGATGACATAGTTCTATTTGCCAACTCAGCCAACGAACTAGAACAAATGTTACAACTGTTATCGAACTCCAGCCAGGAAGTAGGCCTACATATGAACCTTCAAAAAACTAAAATAATGACCAATTCTCGAACTAAACTAATAAAAATATCCGGTAATCAAATAGAATATGTTAACAACTACATATATCTAGGAAAGCTAGTATCATTTAACGAAAACTGTAATGAAGAAGAAGTTGATAGAAGAATTAATGGGACGTGGAAGAAATTTTGGGCTCAAAAAGAAATTTTAAAAGGAGACTACCACATAGGATTGAAGAGAATAGTGATGGATACCTGTATTTTACCTAGTTTGACATACGGGAGCCAGACATGGACATATACAAAGAAAATTAAAAACAAAATTACCACATGCCAACGTTCAATGGAACGAAGTATATTAAAAATAAAAAAAAATACAGAAGATTAGAAGCAAAGACATAAGAAATAAAACTAAACTAACAGATGCTCTCCGCCAAGCTCTACATCTCAAATGGCAATGGGCGGGTCACATATCGAGATATACAGATAACAGATGGACATTACTGACAACTAAATGGGCAGGACCAACAGGAAAAAGGAAAAAAGGTAAACCAAGAAAGCGATGGGCTGATGATTTAATAGAAACGGTGGGCAAAAACTGGATGAAAATTTCACAGGATAGGATTACATGGAAGAGGAGAGAGGAGGCTTTTACCCAATAAGGGGTCCGTGGAAATAAGAAAAATAAAACTAACATTAGATACTAAAATAGATTAAGTTAAACTAACAACTAACAAAACATTTGAAATGTAAATTTTGATTTTTTTTTTTCACGGAATAAATGAGCTTTATTATTATTATTATGTATCTCAATTCCATAATACTCGGATACCATCATAAGGAAGGCACCCGGTCCTTTGGAAGGCTTACGTGGGGACACGGATCCAACACGCAGAGGCCCTTTCGAGAACTTTACTGTGTTGTGGGACACCAGCCGCAGCCTGCCCATGACTGCACTATAGAGATACAGCCCTGGGCAGTCCGCGGCCGATGTAGGACTATTGCAAGATAAGGGAATAAAATAAACTGGGCTATGGAGTGGGATGTTAATGGACCGGAATTAAGGACTATGGAAGACTATGGCACCTGCCTTTCTACTAAGATATAGCAAAAAATTGTTGGCAGGTGGTGACTCGCCCTCTCACTGTATGGGCCCCCGAAATAAGTCGCTGCAATAGTGCGACAAAGGGGCAACATATTGTGAGCAGCTAAGGGTGGAGAGGCGTCCCTGGACTTTAAACTACGATCACGCGCTCCCTGAGGGTCCAGCATCACGTGCCCACTCGCCACTTACGATTCGCATCCACCCTTCGAGCTAAAAGCTCTCGCGGCTCCACTCTGGCCGGCCGGTTAAGGCAAGCCAGAGGTGGGGGTCCTGTCCTCGTCAGGCTTCACTCCGACCGGCCGGTGAAGGCAAGCCGGAGATGAAGACAGGGGCCTCCCCCGGGAGCACTCGGTTCCCGCGGGGTCGCTACTCCCCGACACCCCGCCACAAGGTGTCCTGCGGGTTGACTGATTGCACGGGTGGAATATCTATTATCACATCGACAACAGACATTCCAACCGTGGGCGATGGGGTCGTCACATCCCTACGCCCTTATTATTATTATTATTATGTGTCGTATTTATTTATGCTATAAAGATCTGAACTATGAAAAAAAATATACACATTACACAGTTCGAAAACGAATGTTATACCTAATTCTTTTACCACATAATAGGTACCTACATTATATCCCAGTGTAAAATGTTTGTTTTTTTTGTCTTGCTATACACATAATCTTACCTCTTACATGAACCGAGAATAGTGCGAATGACAACCCTATTCTCTTAAAAACTACAAAAACAAACATATAAAACGAACCTGCAGTTGAAATATGTTTTATTTATTTATCTATTAGAATTTCAACATCCGAACGATCCAACACATGAAAAACGCTTCGGATTGGCGAAATAACAAACTGCAATTTTAAAATGAACCTGCATTAAAAAACGTGTTTTTTCTATAAAATTATAATACCTTCGACCCACTTTAAACGGACAGATTTTAGTCAAACTTTGTACACTTATCAGTTATCAAGGATTAGTGACCATACCATAAATACATGAGTTTATCTTATATTAAGATTTCTTAAACCATAGTAATTAATAATTATATATTTATTTAACCGTATGTGTAACCAACTATTTAGGAGTCAATTTTGACCCACATTTAACTTTGCACACTTAACAAGGATCGCTTGCAATACAATAATGTCATCTATTAAAGCGTGTTTTTTTTTACTATATTTTTCACATACCTTTCCGTAACCTATGTCGTGGCGAGTTAGCAGGCGTGCTATGTTCAGAGTCTGCATACTCCGTACCACTGCTGTCCGGCCCGGGGGCGACAGATAGGACCGTCCCCGCGGGACATCGCTCCCGGCTCCTACTGCGTTGCCAACGATTCTGGAAAGTTCGAGAACAGTTCGGAATTAGAGTAATTTCTTTGTTGTATTCTTATATGTTGTAGAGGATTTTTTACGTTATTGTAATTATTATTAGATCACTAGCGGTCCGCCCCGGCTTCGCCCGTGGTACATGTTTACGTTTTCTCTACATAAAAACCATCTTCGTACTTCAAGGAATATAATAAAAAAAGAATTATCGAAATCGGTTCAGCCGTTCTCGAGTTATGCGCTTACCAACACATTTTGCGATTCATTTTTATATTATAGACTAGCGGTCCGCCCCGGCTTCGCCCGTGGTACATGTTTAAGTTTTCTCTACATAACAACCATCCTCGTACTTCAAGGAATATAATAAAAAAAGAATTATCGAAATCGGTTCAGCCGTTCTCGAGTTATGCGCTTACCAACACATTTTGCGATTCATTTTTATATATAAGATGTATAACACTCCCTCCCTAAAAACTTAATTTAAACGGTCCGAGGGTGACAGATAGGATAGTCCCCGCGGGACATCGCTCTCGACTCCTGCTGCCGTTGCCAGCGAATCTGGAATGTTCGAGAATAGTGTGAAATTATCATAAGGGAAGCAGCAATTAGAAATGTTACAATAATGTTCTTTTTCAGAGCTCAAATATATCTCAGTCCTACTCCTAACTATGAAGTCACTTTTATTTTATTACGCAAATAAATCTACACCTATACATGTAAGTGTGATCGGTCATCACTCGACAAAGCACTTAGGAAATAACATCACACATCTTCTGAGAAGACAAGAGAATGATTTATTATAATAGTTGGATGACTTTGAACTCTCTATATGATAAGATTAGGTAATTTTGGTTAGATAGAACGAAAATTTGTTTCCACTTAAAAAGTAATAAAAATTACCTATAGTTTTAAAGTTAATACGTAACGTGATTAATTATACGCTGTTACAGAACTCTCTGTTTGGATTTTGGAAATGTAGAATACAAAAAACAGAACATTACACAGAAATTACTTAGCTATTTTTGTGTGTCTTATTAAAAGTTATTTTTTTCCATGGCTGTGGATCAAAATGTCTCTTGTTCTATCAAAATAATGACGTACATTGTTATCCATCCTTATGCCAATTACCTTTGTCCCAAACTTTATAGCCGCATAATAGGTACTGTTCCACTAACTTCAAGCAAAACCGCTTGTTAATTTATTCTTTTTCGTATTCGTCCAGAGAACAGAGCTGAATAATTTTTGTTTAGTCTTCCTTTTCTGTTTAATTTCCATGAATTGTAACGTATATTTTTCGTGTACATTTTATAACGACTACTCTTTAAATATTATGTACGCACGCGAGGCAAAATTGAGAGTAAAAGATAAGCATTTTCGTAATCGGTACATTATTGTTTATCACCAGCTGCGCTTCGCGGTTTCACCCGTAGTGCTCCGCTCCTGTTGGTCTTAGCATGATGATAATATATAGCCTTCCTCGATAAATGGGCTATCTAACACCGAAAGAATTTTTCAAATCGGACAAGTAGTTCCTGAGATTAGCGCGTTCAAACAAACAAACACTTCAGCTTTATAATATTAGTATAGATATGTAGGATTTTTTGGTAAGTTAAGTTTTTTTAATGTAACTAATCACCTACAAAAGAACAAGCTACTCACTTTCTGGAAGTTGAACGTTCATGGACGTTCACATTGTCGGGCACTACGATAGTTTTGTTAGCGTTTAAGAAATAATTATCGTATTCTAGGAAAATATCCAAGTAATTACGCACGCAGTAAGCACTTTAGCAGCGACTAATTGCTTTCTTGGTCGTTAAGAAAATTCGGGTACTAAAACGTCGTGACAAGGTCGTGCGTTTTAATGTGACGTCACTTAATTATTAGCTTATATTTTAAGCTTTAAAACAATGTAAATTAAAGGTTAAAAAAAATAGAAAAAGTTTAATTGAACTCAAATATTATCTAACTATAAATGAAAATTATACTTAGTTAGTTTTAAAAACTAATAGGTGGGTAGTTCAAATGTTCAATTTAAAAGAGGAATTTTCTCTTATATTTATTTGAATTTATCGTTTTCATTTTACTAAATAATAAAAGAGGTTTTTTAATGAAAAAAATTTTAATAAATTCAAGCAATTTTCACCCACCTTTCAAATATAAATCATTCGACCTGAAAAGCAATTTAAATACCGGTGTAAGGTTAATAATAATTACTTTTTACCTAAATCCTCTTATATGGTTCACTTGCTTTGTTTGAAGTTAATCCGGGGGATTAATTAAACGCCCACAAGGACTTTTACATGGATAAATAGATTTAAAAATTATTTTATCTATTATGTAAAATACAACGAGGAATTAAACAAACAATTCTCTATTTAAAATGTGAACATTAAAAAGTACATGATATAATTCAAACCAGATAGAGATTAAACCAATGAAGTCATAATAATTGCTTATTATTTGCGTAATTAATACTCATAGACATTATTACCGTAATGTATTAAGTTAATAAACCATGTCCATAGCAATATTATTATTAGTTTCATATGAATTATAATCCGCCCGCATAATAAAAGTAAATTCTCATGAGAATGAGATGTTTGACCGCGACATAAAGTGCCTTAATATCTAACTAATCTCTAGACACAAAGATCATTCATGTTGATGGAATTTCACTTATTTCGATGACATTTTAATGATTTTGAAGTAAAAAATTGCGTCTGGCACCTATTTAACAACGAAAAAAACGTCTTGCAATAAAAAAATTATGTCTGATGGATCTATCTAAAGGCAAAAGATTAAAAATTACGCGTTAATAAATGACTTTAAATTACGGATATTTTCCTGTGCAGATAAGATGCGCACTACTAAACGCAACCACTGCGGCCAGCCAGACAGCCCGGACTCTAACCGAAATAGGAAGAGAAACAGTATATCAATTTGATATACTGTTTCTCTTCCTATTTCGGTTCGGTTTTGATATTATCAAAGAACCAACTATACTAAAATTCTCTCTTGTCAACGTTGGTAGCTCCTATACGATAAAACGAAATCCGATACGACCGACAGATCAAACGCAACCAACAGCTGACACTAATAGGAGGTAATGTAATCAATAAATAAAGGCTTCGCTTTGAGGAAATAGAGGACCATCTCTGGGGATTATCGCCTCAGGCCTCTTATAGGTACGTTAGGTAACTGCTAGCAGTAGTTTTATGGCTAAACGTTTTGAAATAGCTTACATCTATAACCTACATAATTATACTATTTCTACATGAGGTATGAATATATTATATTCAAATGCTTTATGAATAAATGAGAATTTGATCGACGTGATCAATTTTTTTCTATTCTTTATAACATCTCAAGTTTGATCTATGTAAAAATATGCGTGAAGACAAGATAATATTAATATTTTGTTTGCAATTTCATGAACTTATTTACGAAAGTTTTTTATTATTTTTAATTAAGGAGAAATAAATTGAGAAGGGACTGGAATGGGGTGATAAAATAAAATAATTTTCTTCAGACTTGAAAAATAGACCGCATTGCAAAACTGTAAATGGTTAAGTAACAAACAGGACGTTTTTTTTACTAAAATACTATTACCTCTACCTTATTTTTCGTTATGTTTAGTATTTTACCTTCTAATAGATACTACAGGCAAAGAATAATCAAATATATTTAAAACTAAGAAATTGATGCAGCCGTTTCTGATTTATAGATAAGTACTTATTTGCTGTATAATATTGTATGTATTAAACAACAAACAGAATTAAAACATACTTATATGCCTTTATGTAAAAAAAATGTTTTAAAAAGTAGGTATGATATAAACAGTCCACAAAAGATCACTTGGGTAGGAGTTTTTAACTTGTAATACACAAAGCCGCTATTATTTAGACTTTGTTAGCGAATGTAAAACAAAATGGAAGGCACTTGGCTAATTATGCGTCAAATGTGCTGTTATATTTAAAAGGTTCTGAACATTAAATCTTTTGTATGTGTTAACATCCTTTTCAAATGAAACGTGTTTGTGAAAGTTGTAAGAAAATAAAGAATAATTTACGTTAACATTTTTTTGACATTGTTGTATGTGCCTATATGTAAAAATAGGCAGATTTTTCATGTCGAGAGAATAAGTATATTCACAAGTTTGCTTACAAAATTATCTTAAATACTTAGTAACAAAATCAGTCTTATATTTAATATTTTACAGGAAAACAACTCGTTATGATGTTCCCTTGGTTGATGATCTTTATGGTTAAGTCAAAAGTGTCTCTATATGTTTCACTTCGTTGAATATATTAAAGTCCTTGTAATAGCGTAGGAGCCTTGTTTCTAAACCTAAGAGAATTCCAAACTCAGGGAAAACTGAAGAACTTTAGATAGACATATCAACTACGGGATCGTGAAACAGATGAGACAGTTATAATATTATTATGTAGATGGTTATATTTGTATTAGGTTGTTATACTTGTTTCATGACAAAATTACCTTCATCGATAAAATTATTTCAGCTGTTGTGTTTGAAGTGAATTTGAGAGTAAAATTTCAAGGTCGTGTCAAGGTAATACCGTCACGTCATGGAGTAAGGCGACGATTTTGGTATCTTTGAATCTTGACAATTATTATTTAGTAGGTAATTCCAAACAATAAAATATAAATATTAAATTATTATTTAGTAGGTAATTCCAAACAATGGAAAGTAAAGGTAAAGGTAATCTGAATCAAGTTCAAGTGATTATTTGTTATTTATGCCATGGTTATCTCTGTAATAACTGAATCGCTTTTATAGAGCCTTTACAAATAGAGCCTTTAGCCTAGGTAGAGACCTATTACAAGAGTTTAAAGCGCAATATAAAACGTCGACGAAGTTGTCGTCGTCTCCTGATAAGAAATACAATATAATTATTACTATGTTATAATACTGCTTAATCGAACAAGCTACTTAATAGTACACGATACATAATAGCGACGTGATGTAAAACGCTACAGTACTTGGCACTTGGCAGGCTTTGCTTGTCATCATTTTATTATTGCCATAATCAATATTTAATTATGTTTGTTTTGAAGAAAGTTGAAAAAGCAGCCCTGCTGCAGCTGTGATGTCGACTTGGATAGACATCCGCATTCCACGTCTTTTGCCAAGTTGTGTGGACAAACGACTTGGCCAACGATTCTTGCCAAGTGCCCTTGTAAAATGATAACATAGTCTACCTTCAAATTGCTGAAGAAGTGATGCGTCCTGTGTACAACAGAGAGCGGGGTGTGGTGGTGCGCAGAGCGGGCGCGGGGCGGGGACGCTTGCACCGGCGCGGCACATGATAATTCAGATGCCGACTTGGATAGACGTCCGCTGAGAGCCTCGGATCGCTCTGTAAAAAAATGTGAAAATATTAATTATTTCATAGAAATGGAATGAGATGTTTTACTGCGGTAAAAAGCAGCCTACACATTATTATTTGCTTACACAAAATTCTCTATAGGAATAGTGACGATAAAGAAAGACAAGTGACTAAACAAACACGCTTTCGTATATATATATGTGAGAGAATCATAACAGAGTAGTTGTTATGTGGCTATACCTTCCTATTATAATGTACTCTATTGTGTACAACATAATGTCGATATTGAATTGATATGAAATGCATGGGCTTACGGGCCATGCTATGGTTTATATTCCTTGAGTCAGTAGCTCGATGATATAGTCTCGGTACTACCATCGACCGCGCAAGGTGTGCGCACTGAGTCATTATTTAATATTATTTCACATATCTACCTAATTATAATTAATTATGGAGAGTTATTTAAATTCTCCGACAGCAGCGGTGGGATCGGTACTTATTACCCCCGATTCCAATACGAATAAGACTTTGTTAAACGGTGCAAATCTGCAAGTGAGTGAAACGAGTGATAGTGTTAGTGAGATTCAAGAAGATATAGCTAGTGTAATGAGGTTCGAGAAGAACCACAGTTTCCACCAATAAATCATGAGAATGTTAGCACGACAACGACAATGTTGTGTGTGGGTTTCGCAATCATCATGTCGTGCGCATCCCTGTTAAAAGAAATGGCAGATACACTTTCCCGAAACGAAACATTTTGTTTCCGGGTCTAACGCATAATTGAGGAAGGTAAACTATAATGATGTTTACATACCGATGTACGACCCGAATGATAGCGAGTTTACGGCAGCATAATGGTGTAACGAAAATACCTTTTTCGAGATATGGTATGGTAAAAAAGTGATCGAGTTTCAACATACATCGAGTGCTCCACTACAAAGTTGGTGCTAACCGACCGGCTGCGAACGGGCTGGAACTACGCGAATATAGTAAATTTATGGTAGAAGGTATTGCAGATGACCAGGTATGATCTGATTTATTATGATACACGCCGATTGATTTTATGGGTCTTGATAGACATTTTGGCACAAATCAATTAAAGCGTCGCATGTTGCAAATTGTTTGCTATAACTGTGTGTTCACATGTCATTACAAACGTGACGGTAAATCTCGCCTATGAAACAAAATCAGTTAGTTTAATCATTAAGAATAACAAAGGTCCGTTGAATATTTAAGAAATAGTACAACAACGCACTTATAGTCATAAATTTGGTCACATAGAAGAGGTTTGTTTTTCTAAGCAACGGGCGGCACGCTCTTTAAGAAACAATACCCTGTTAATGTGTGTTTACATCACGATACCCTGCTTACAGTCACAGATGTTGCCGGCGTTAAGTTCAAGTGCCTTATTGACAGCGGGTCCGATTGTTTTTTTTTTTTTTCCTTTGTAAAAGGATAGCCGCGGATAACATGACCAGGCCTCTAGAGTTTGTATACACTCGCGTAACAAGAATTGGCACTGTATCAACCTATTCATTCGCCCGTACAACATTATACCTATAACTGTTAATGATGTAAATATTATGAGCTTTGGTTGTTGTAGACTTTCGAGTACTTTCGGGGATGAAGTAACAGGTTGAGATGTTTTTACTAGAGCCGGACTTAGTTTGATTATGAATAACAATGGGAGTCAAATTATTCGTGAATTTAAAATAAAAAAATATTTGTTTTTGCGGACAATAATATTGAATTTATAGACGCGGATTCCAATGATTTTAATTATGTTCATCCTGTGTGACCCATCATTGAAAGTAAAGCACGAATTTTGTGAAATGGAAATAAGACTTGTGAATACAACACTAGCACAATCTATAGTTCTTTCAACGTTTATAAGGCTTTGTAATGCCCTTGTTGTTAACCAAGGACTAGATAAATTATGTGACTTCATAGCTACTTTTTATATTCAACGATGTTCTCAAGTTTTCAAAATTATAAGAGGTTACATTCTTTTGTTTAAGAAGAGTATTGAAAGTCTTACTTCATCAGAGTTTTCATTTAATTGGAATAAATGCAAGTTGCTGTTGCAACATTGAATAGGTATTCACAACAAGGTTTCATAACATCGAACGGTAGCTTCGTCAGATAAATAAGAGATATTTATTCGTGAGGTATTGTAGAGAGATTACTCCTAGCTTTTCTTAAGTCTTAGCCCCTATTGTATAAAATAAATAAAAAAGACGTAAAGTAGGATTGGTGCACTTCGCATACGGACACCCACCTGCGGAGAAATTAACAAAACAAAAAATAATGACGTCTGCTTCTTTATTAACAATTTTTGGACAAATCTCGTTATTATTATGGTTCAATATTATTATGGTTCAATTGTCCTACAAGAAAGTAATGATCAACTTAAAAATCGAATATTAAAATCAAAGAATCACTGACACAGAAAGTTGTTATCATAGTTATTGAATAGAGTTAAAAGGTTTAAGAAGACCTCAAGCAATTAAGCGTTATCATTTTAAAATATTAACAGATTAAAATAGTCTCAAAGCATCATGTCATAAGAAAAACATTTTCTCCTCGTGTTCATAGATGATGGCGTAGAGTGAGAATGAACCATAGAGGAGGCACTAAAATGACAAGTAATGCGTGAGAGAAATACACTTATGACTATAAAGCTAAGAGCAAGCGAGACAGAAACATTGTTTTTTGTTTCTCTCATGTTATGCGATTTCTTTTGTTGGGGACAAAGGCAGTTTGTCCCAAACAAGCGGCTACAGTCCATTGTTTTGCTAGTTTTCTGTTTTTTCTCGCTGTTAAGTGACTTCAAAGTTTAATAAACGTTGACAGTGATCTGTTTTAATCCGACTTTAAGTGAAAATATGGTGCGTTGTAGTGTGATTGGTTGTAAAAATCGGCCGGAACGAAGATTACCAAATATTACCTTTCACACGTAAGTAAACTTATTTGAAGTATATTGTTTTATAGAACTGGATATAGTTGATACATTTTCATTAACTCTAATGTGAAATTATCTACAAATATATAATATTTTCATCGAAATAGACGTAAACATTTTTTTGTGTTATCCGACTAAATTACGAAGTGTTCTTGTTGTTCAGGACGCCATTTGTTTTTACGTAGTTTCAAATTTATGGTATAATCATGTGATTAACATTAGGGATACCAGTACAGGGTAAAATTTTCCCCAAAATCGTGAAATGTTTTTTTAATATTAAATATGTTTTTTAGGTTTCCAAAAGAAACAAGTACATTAAACAGATGGATTCGAGCTACCGGAAGGAAGAACTGGTTACCAGGAAAAAGTCACAGAATATGTTCTATACATTTTGAGTCGCGTTATTTTCGAAAAACGAAAAAAAAAACCTATTTGATGCCCAATGCAATTCCAACACTTTTTACAACAGTGAGTAATTTTTGTGATGCATTTAGTTTGGATTTAAATGTTGTAGTTTAAATATTCATAGACCGATTTTGTTGCTACGTCTACATAATAAACAAAACAAGTTATTAATTTATTTTTATAGGGGTATATTTTCTATTTATACTAAATCAAATTTTATTTTTTTAGGATATTATTGTTGAGCGACTGAGTACTGCCCAACAATCAAAAGTCCATGGACCAGGTCTTAAGGTAAATTAATAATTCCATTGCACTTTCCCACGAGCAACAACACTGCACTATTTTAGAACTGCACGACATACCGTGGAGAGGAAGTTTATGAGGTGTTGTTGTGTATGTACACGGCTCATATGAATGTGTGAAGCCTGGATTAGTCACCGGTTTTTTTACACCTTTTATTTTGTACATGGATGTTCTTAGTATTATCTGATTCAACTAACTTAATCTTTTCAGGATGTTGTTGAGCTACCTAATACAAGAGAACAGGCGAAAACCCCTGAACCAAGTCTTGAGGTAAATTGATTATATTATAAAATTATGGTGAAATATATATCTATACTAATATTATAAAGCTGAAGAGTTTGTTTGTTTGTTTCAACGCACTAATCTCAGGAACTACTGGTCCAATTTGAGAATTTCTTTCGGTGTTAGATAGCCCATTTATCGAGGAAGGCTTTAGGCTATATATTATCTCAACAGACCAACAGGAGCGGAGCAATGCGGGTGAAACCGCGGGACATAGCTAGTTAGTAATAATTTCATTTGGGTACATTTTGTACATTTATGTTATTTGAATTTTCTGGTTTACCGAAGTTAAACTTTATCTTTACAGGATATTATTGAGCTACCTAGTACTAGCAAACAGTCGAAAGCCCCTGAACCAAGTTTTGAGGTATATCATTATTTCATATACAACAATAAATTAATGAATGAATACATTTATTTCTGAAACAATGAAGTAGAGTATAGTAATAATTTCATCACGCCGGTGCCAGCGCATGGTGACAGCGCTTGTGGCCGATCACGGGGCCAGGAGCAGGAGCCGCCGTTGTGAAACTATATAGTGCTCGCGCAATAACTAAAACCGTAGCAAATGTTAAAGAACAGCCGAAGTGATATCTTTAATGGCGTATAGGAAATGTTGCCACAGCGTGGTTTTATAGCGTGACCAAAAAATATATTTTGAAGAGTTACCGTGGGAGCACTGTAACTGTTTAGAGTTATTTGTATAAGTAGTATATTTTGTCTTATTTAGGTACATCTGTGTGGTCTTATATTTTTTAAAATTGTAAAATTATTTAAGTTGGAAAAGGAATCAAATCTACTATAATTGTGAGGGGAATCTAAAGCCTGTAACATAGTTTTGAAGTTTGAACTAATACATGCTTTAATTTCCCCAAATATATAAACTGTATTATTTTAATACTTTTTAATTAAAGATTTTTTTTCTATTATATATTTCTGTTTCAACGGATGCTAGTCCATGGTGAACTTAAACACATCACTACAGGTAATTGCATTCCTCTACAGGAAATAAATATACTAACATATACCAAACCGGAAATTGCAATAAATAAAACCACAGAAAGAATTAAACTAATAGATGAAACTGATGATTCTGAGATACGTGACATTGATTTTATCCGCACTATGGATGACCACGACTATTTAAGTGATCCTAGTAAACTGACCGAATTTTCGAAACAAATTATTATTTATATCGCAGGGTTTGTTGTAAGTCAACTGAAAAAAGAACTTAAGTGTCCTGATTGTACGTCAGTTTTGACTGCGGATAAATTTAAAAGTTTCTTGTATAAAAAAGACAAGGGGGGACTGCAATATCCTAGTAAAGATGTAGTTGCCATTTGTACATTTAGTGAGAAAATTTTCCGTCAAAATAGAGATATGAGTAAGAAAAATTATTTTCATACTATTTCTCAAGAATGTCTCAAAAGATGCCTTAATGAAAATCTTTTTTCAAGAATAAGTGATCATTTTAAAAATCAATTATTTTTAGACTGTCACTATTCACTTTTAATTAAATCCATCTGCGGAAAATATATAAAAGTTAGGATGCACTATGCAACAAAAAAAATGTCTGAGGTGGATGACAAGGTACGCAACTTTTATAACAAGTTAATTTTATTTAAAGGTCAATAATTTTGAAGGTCAAGGATTCAACACCATCCTTAACTCTTAATTATAAGATTTTTTTTATGTTTGTATTAGTCATCACTACATAGTATAAAACAAAGTCGCTTTCTCTGTCCCTATGTCCCTTTGTACGCTTAAATCTTTGAAACTACGCAACGGATTTTGATGCGGTTTTTTTTAATAGATAGAGTAATTCAAGAGGAAGGTTTATATGTATAATAACACCCATTAAATAGTGGAGAAGTACTGTTATTTTTGAGGTTTCTAATGTGATGTCGTAAAAATTTACATTTTTTCCGCTTACATTGCAAACGCTGGCTGAACCCTACGAGTTTTATCAAAATAATGTACTAAGTATTATACACATTGAAAAGGTCTACAGAAAAGTCCGCGATGGTATATGTCTATCTCTTATGGACAATAACTTTTTTTGTCATTTACTTTTTACGACAAATAATGGCTAATTTTCGAAGCGATTTTAACCAATACAGCATTAATACTTAACCAATTAAATACCTTGAATACATTGTTCATTTGATATAGATATACAAGGTGAAAGGTAAGACATTTGAAAAATTTAGACAGGAGCTTCTACTCATGAAACTGAACAACTTTTGTTCTACAACTTTGCTGAATTTGTAAAAAAAAATTGGACTTTGTAAGGAAACTTCGCTAATCAGCTGACAGATTTCCATACAAAGTCCAAATTTTTTTCTATATAATATAAATAGATATTATAATTATATATAATAATTATATAATAAGATATAATATAAACTACCTTATGTCCGATTTATTCCAGATATTGATGCATGCCAAAAAGGAGGACTAGGCCTACTGGGGATACCTCTTTAAAAAAAACGCACCTAAGGTTCTTACCTCACAGGTGGTGTGGAAAAAGAACCAATACAATACAACAGTGAATATATATATATATACTAGCGGTCCGCCCCGGCTTCGCCCGTGGTACATATTTCGCAATAAAAGGTTGTGCCAAATTTCATCAAAATCGGCCCAGTAGTTTATGCGTGAAAACCATACATACATACATACATACAAACCTTTCCTCTTTATAATATTAGTATAGATTTAAAAATTGCGGGACGTAGCGTTTGCCGCGGTACCGGCCAGCCGCCCGGCTATATATTTTATACCCGTGCGAAGCCGGAGCGGGCCGCTATGTTTTTATATACAACGTTCATAATTTTTCTGTAGTGTATTTAGTATCAGCATTGCACCCGTGCGAAGCCGGGGCGGGTCGCTAGTTAAGTTAATAAATAACAAAATCTTTTCAAATCTGTCTTTTTCTTCATAAACCTATCTTACAAAAAAATACCCAAACATTTATAGATATTTTGCCAGTTTTTCGGATAAAAAGTTTTTGTAATAGTTGGCAACATTGACGTAAGGATTCGCCATCTCGTTCGGGTATACGCCGATGTGATCTCTAGTACATTCTCCCTCTACGGATGATGGGCTTACATACAAGCTTTTGATTTCGATGTCGGTACCTACGCAAGGGTGCAAGAATACCGCATGTAGATTTGATTAGTAGAAACTAATTGTCTCCACATAATGTTCAATTCGGGCAAAAATAGAAAAGATTCGCGACATGTGCGATGAAATGACATTATTGATTTAAGTTTAAGGTTGTCACATACGATAAAAAAAATGCCTGCTATATAAACTTCTTGTTTTGTTAGGTGCAAATGAAGTGTTATCATTCGTTTATTGATACAATCATTTCATGATTATTTGAAACATTTATGTTTGGAAATCCTGCAAAAATTTAGTGTAATTTCGTTAGAACGTACATTGAACGTTTTAACATCGCAAAGTTAATAAAAGGCCCTCTAGAGCTGGACAGTCGACTTAACATCCGATAGAAAATGTGTCTTCATACATTACAATCGATACGAATGACACTTACGAGTTTAAGAAATGCGCATTGGTAATTGTTGACGGATTTACTGGTAAATATTGTCACCTAGCTCCTGTTAAAAATGTGTCTTCGAAAAAAAAGAGCATGTTAAGCGCTTTGTTTTTGTCGTGTTATTTAAGGCGCTGAAAGGAATAGTAGCCGATCAAGCTATGTCATTTGCAAGTAGCGAACTCATAGACTTGTGTTGACAGTGTTCTTTTGAGTTTTACAAAATTACAAGCGGTATGAGTTGCGCTAACGGGTTATTTTAAAGGTTTATGCTGTTCATTGTTTCATTATCGCTGAAAATCATGAACGTATGGTATTCTACAATTATTGGCGAAATTCAACTTACTTTGAATTGTATTGTATGAAAGAAATGCACAGCACAGGCGACAGCCCATTGCAATTGTCTATAGGCTGCAAGTCCACCGCGTAATAATGTTTTAGTACGAGTGTCTACACTTTAGTAGTTAAATTGTTTGAAATTAGAAATAACGCAAAGTCAGGATGGACGAGCGATTGTACGTGTACAAGGCTCGTATTAAAAAAAAAACCATTCTATTTAATGTTGATGATATTGTGTTAGTAAGAAAGAAAAGCCGATTGTAACATCAATATTATCTTACTTGTTTTGACGGTCATTTATGATTATTGAATCGTTGGAAGGTAGACTATGACAATGTGATATCGTCGGTAGTGGTAAATGATATGGAAGTCGGTGCGTCTTTAGAACCTGGTTCAGTCTTCGTAAATTAATTATTATTTGTTACTCTGCCCCAATTGTAAAGTGTTGTTTTATACCTAGTATACATCAAGTTATAGATGCAAGGTGGTTTTGTGTATTCCTGTAAATAGTGTCACTGGACGACGAATTGATGGCGTGTTATACGATGTTTATTACTGAGTTAGGAGAGAAGTTCTCCAGTCCATGCAAAATAATCTAAAATTTGCGATAACGAGAGGTATCGAATCGAGTCTCAAACTGGAGGCCGCAGTTGGAAAGTGAGCCAATGAATGAAAAAAAAAAAAAAATGTAGTCCACAAGTTACTCCTTACTTCCAGTAACTTCCAGGTTGCCTGGCAGAGATTGCTGTGTGTGAGCAATAAGGCTGCATATTGCGTAAAATATTTTTACCTTATAAGTTTGTACTAGATTTCCTTACATTGTTTTGTACAATAAAGTATTATTAATAAATAAATACATACTCCGTATACTTTTATTTTTGTTTTATTTATTATTTTTACCTATTTATTTCCTCGGTTGTTACATAGTTCCGTATAGTTAATCAAGTATTACACAAAAGTTTCATAACACACATGCACACCACACTTTAATAGCTCAATAATAGCTCTGTGTTTGACATAGCAAGGCGTGTATGTCATATTGTACATTGGAAGCTCCGCGCTTCGTGTAGTTGTGGGTAGCGCTTGCGCTCCTTGTGATCACAGTACATGGCAGGCTCCGCGCTGCATGTAGTTCCAGATGTTATGGGTAGCATTGCGCTCCTTGTGATCACAGTACATTGGAAGCTGCGCGCTTCGTGTAGTTCCAGTTGTTGTGGGTAGCTTTAAGCTCCTTGTAGTCACAGTACATATGAGGCTCCGCGCTGTATGTAGTTCCAGATTTTGTGCGAAGCATTGCGCTTCATGTGACTACAGTACATGTCAGGCTCCGCGCTGCATGTAGTTCCAGTATTTGTTCAGAGCTCTACACTTACAATATAATACACACACACACACCAATACATGGCAAGCTCCGCGCTGCATGTAGTTCCAAATGTTATGGGTAGCATTGCGCTCCTTGTGATCACAGTACATGGCAGGCTCCGCGCTGCATGTAGTTCCAGATGTTATGGGTAGCATTGCGCTCCTTGTGATCACAGTACATGGCAGGCTCCGCGCTGCATGTAGTTCCAGTTATTGTGGGTAGCTTTAAGCTCCTTGTGATCACAGTACATGGCAGGCTCCGCGCTGCATGTAGTTCCAGTATTTGTTCAGAGCTCTACACTTACAATATAATACACACACACACACACCAATACATGGCAAGCTCCGCGCTGCATGTAGTTCCAAATGTTATGGGTAGCATTGCGCTCCTTGTGATCACAGTACATGGCAGGCTCCGCGCTGCATGTAGTTCCAGATGTTATGGGTAGCATTGCGCTCCTTGTGATCACAGTACATGGCAGGCTCCGCGCTGCATGTAGTTCCAGTTATTGTGGGTAGCTTTAAGCTCCTTGTAGTCACAGTACATGACAGGCTCCGCGCTGTATGTAGTTCCAGATTTTGTGCGAAGCATTGCGCTTCATGTGACTACAGTACATGTCAGGCTCCGCGCTGCATGTAGTTCCAGTATTTGTTCAGAGCTCTACACTTACAATATAATACACACACACAATACATTCAAAGCTTCGCCTTTAGGCGCCATTAACCATTGTTGATATCACCGATGATGACGATGATGAGTAATAATTTGAAAGTCGGTGTGAAAAGTTACAAACCGTGAAGGGAAAAGAGTTTGAATACAACAAATGAAATAACAACGCAGTAAGTAATTTGCAAAATTACTTGTCGAATTGTTCGCGCGAGAACGCGCTCGTTGTCAGAATGGCCGTGTGAGAGAATCATAACAGAGTAGTTGTTATGTGGCTATACCTTCCTATTATAATGTACTCTATTGTGTACAACATAATGTCGATATTGAATTGATATGAAATGCATGGGCTTACGGGCCATGCTATGGTTTATATTCCTTGAGTCAGTAGCTCGATGATATAGTCTCGGTACTACCATCGACCGCGCAAGGTGTGCGCACTGAGTCATTATTTAATATTATTTCACATATCTACCTAATTATAATTAATTATGGAGAGTTATTTAAATTCTCCGACATATATTTGTAAAATTAGCAAGCTGCAAGAGTGTTAGGTATTATTTAATCCCTCTTAACATTGAGCGAGGTCACGGGCAGATTGAGTAATTAAGGTCAAATAATATAACGAATAAATCGCGTTTAATTACGTTGCTTATTATTTCATTTCTAAAAAAAGGCGAGTGGCATATTTATAAATAAAAAAAAACAATATTTTATATGTTGTTTTTATTATTGTTAATTAAATTATATCTAATAATACATTCTATTATTATTAAGGAAATATAAGACATTTTTTAACAAGTAACATAGGCTATAAATTCTTCATTGTTATTAGTTAGGCTAGTAAAATATGTTAGCGTAGTATCTTTATAAGTATAAGGGCCGATTTTTCAATGCTTGGATAAAACTTATCCGTCCAATAAATGATTACACGATAATATTAAAATGTCACGTAAACTGTCAAATACGGGCAATTAGAATACGTTTTTAAAATGGTAGTTTTATACATTAATCGACAAATAAGTTTTAACCAAGGATTGAAAAATCAGCCCTTATACAAATATCGTATGATTTATTTATCCGTAACTCACATAAACAACGCTTGGATTGGCAAAACAAACATGATCCGACCATTAAAAGAAAATAATTAATAATATACAAAATACACATTCCCCAAAACTCAAAACGGGACAAGACTTATCTTTCGCGTTATAAATACAAATCCATAGAAAGATCGTTAATAAAAAATAAGGATCCTCATCAAATTGGGTGGCTTCATTCCAAAATCCAAAGGTTTTGTTTTTGTAACGCTGACTCTCATTCCACGTATAAACATCTGGGTTTAGAACAATCCTAAATATTTGTCTTTTATTACCTTCCATTCAAATAAAATTCTGCCATTCTATGCCATTCATTAACCTCACAAAACGTGCCAATTAGGATAACGTATAAAGCGCCTTATTCATGCATTTTGTAGGGCTGTCAACAATATATTTTTAAATATAAAAAATGCTGAAAACATTGCTTTCATGTAAAAGTATGTACCTTCCTTCTTCTATGTTATTAGTTTTTATTTTTTTCCGTTAAATTTAAGATACTACTTATTTGTAGTGCTACAGATTGCTCATATTTTTTTAATCCTATTAGGTACGGCAATGGGCTACTGCCTCCGTATTTATAAATTGTAATTAATATTGTATAGAATGATGATTAATGACGATATTATGTGCTGCTGCTATTATATTTTAAACCAAATGTCTCGAACATTTGTTTAACGTAATAAACGTAATAACTTAAGTATATTTACAGTATTTGAAAAATAAAGCCAAAGAACGTTATCACTTATTCGTTTCTTAGGAAATCTCTTTTCTAGCAATCGACAACCCTTGAATGACCCCATTGCAATAACCCAGTAAATTGCAATAGGCGTAAATACATGAATGGAATACTTGATTCTCTCATTCTTATTCAATGTGCGTGACAGAGATAGATATATACCAACATTCCAAAACGTGTAATAGCGAAAACCAAACAAATTGGATATATTTGCTTACAAATTGCTTTCGCGGTTTATATGTGAATATATGAATTCATATAAATTATAATTTCATATCAATTTTTATCAGTCATATGAAGCGGGATAATTATTTATACCAAAAAAATAACCACCTTCAAATTATCAAACTAAACCAAATTAAACGGGCATACGTGGGACGGGAGGCACCAACTTTACTTTACATAAAATAATAACCATCTCTCAAATAAAGAATCATACGAAAGTTCTAAGATAAAAAATAACGCACCTAATTAATATCTCTACTCTACATATCTTCTACAATACGAATTTAACTATAGCAAACACAAAAGTAAGTATATGACTGAAGTCTACATTACAACTTACAATGTACTAAAAGCAATACAAGAACTCAAACACTTGAGAATTTAACTTTTAAGACCAATTTGTAAGGCGCGAAATTTCCAGAAGCAATTTCTTACAATCTTTGGAAACTTTGGTTGTAAATTTTAAGTGCACACACGGTAAAACAGCTTAAATAATGTACTGGAAATAGAGATTTTATAAACTTTTCTGTATTAGGTAATTCTATTTTTATCATACATTTATTTGAACTAACTTCTATAGACGTAAGTATATAATAGTTTTATAATAATAATACACAATTGGAAAAAAAGTAAAAATTAAGAAAACCTTATTGATTTACATTTCATTTCTATTTTACTAATATTATTTATTAATTTAAGCTAGCTTAAAAATATGAATTATGAGCAATTTAAAAGCAGTTGATGATGATGATGAAAAGTAATTGACACTATTAACACTTTAATTACATAGCTGTAAAAACTTTAAGAAATCCGTCAAGTATCCTTTTACAAGAATTAATCACTTTAGTTAAATCCTTTATTGATATAACTAATTGAAGCTTATTTCGTTAAAAGGGTTCAGTTTCGAGATCTTAATGAGTTCACAGACGTTAAAATACTTGTAATAAATATTCATGTTACTTATAGATCATTATCATATAAAATGACTATCTTCCCGCCCAAGTCTTCGCCCGCCTAGTTAAACCACTTACTTCTACTTTAATAATAATAAGTACCTTTGTATATTTAAATATACATTAATCATACAAAGAAACATTCCTCATACATCTATAAATAGAAACAATATAAACAAAGTACAAAAAAAACACAACCAAGTCTTCTTTCTACGCAAGCTGCTGAAAATTTCCCCTAAAATTTCATAGTCAGTATATTATTTATATTATCTATAGTTTAACCAACCAAGACATTTTTGCATAATGTCCTTATCTCCAGCTATTATGTTCCAAGTTTGTAAATCAGGTCCTGGGTTTTTGTGTTGGTAGCTTTTTATTTATGAATATGAAAAAGGTTAGGCTGAAAATGTGTTGTACTAAATTGAGGTCGCCCATGTAAGTTATTCACAATTTAAGTGGGTTGTAGTAAAAAAATTTGTTATTGTTATTAAACCGATAAATTGTATGATTTAAAATAACAATGACTTTCAAAATTTATTTGAACTTAATAGGTACGTATATTTTGGCCTTCATAATAGCATTTGTGTTCGCGTTTGTATTTTTTGTATTGTTTGCGTAAAATTTTTCTTAATATATTATTAATTCTGTTTAATGAAGAATCCAAACTTGTTCCCCAACATCGTTAGAACTGGAAATGAAAGCTAGTTTACAATTTAATTTAGACTTAATCAACTCAAATAAGATTTTCACTGGAAATCAGTGAACGAACATTTCAGTTCAATCCACTATCCAGTTACTAGCGGTCCGCCCCGGCTTCGCCCTCGCATAAGAACCATCCTCGTACTTCAAGGAATAATAAAAAAAGAATTATCGAAATCGGTTCAGCCGTTTACACGTGATGCCGTGACAACGCGAAACGGGTTTCATTTTTATATATACTATATAGTATATAGATTTAAAACTTTAGTGGAAATATAAAATGCCGTCCGAATTATTTCAGTGTTTAACGATTTCATTGAATTCATTTAAAATGTAAAATAGACTATAAAAGTTAAATTGTGTAATAAAATACACAATATAAGAATTCTGAACATTGTGAAAATAAAAAAAAATGATTCTGTAATTTGAGAAGACATTCAAATCGTGTTCTCAAACAAAGAATCAATACTTATGTAATTTCTTGTTTAGTTTCTCGAAGTTTCTCGAAACATAAAAATATATCCTCTGTTTAAAAGTTGGTTAAAAACACGTTAAAAATGGCAGAAATATTCGTCTTACCACAAACTACTTTATTACCTTATCTATGTTTCCCAAGTTTATGTTCTCATTAAAGTTAAGCTTCAGAGTAAAAACTCATTAGCTCTTACATTCTTATTTTTCCTTTAAAATAAAGAAAATGTGCATTTATTGAA
The DNA here is from genome assembly GCF_061535395.1 of Colias eurytheme. NCBI lineage: Eukaryota > Metazoa > Arthropoda > Insecta > Lepidoptera > Pieridae > Colias > Colias eurytheme. The sequence continues at coordinate 2,685,895 of NC_143001.1, forward strand.
CGTTATTAATAAACTGCCAACTTTTCTAATTATATTTTCACTGTTTATAATAATGATACTTTCTTTACCAAATGAATATTAATAATATAAGTTATATTATATCTAGGTAAGTATATTATGTATTATTTATTCATAAATAGGTAATAATTTTTTCTTATCTTTTGTTACAAATATTATTATTAATGTTTGAAAAGGAAAAAAATATAGCAATAAATATAACTTTAAAGTGATAATATTTTCAATTAACTCAAGAAACCGAGTGGTTTGACCGAGAATAAGAAAGCTTTTTATGCACGTTATCTTACAAGGTTCTCATAAAAAAAACGTATTTATTATGAAGCTCTCTCAATAATGTAACAGATATGACAATGAATACACAAAACGTACTTAAATTCGAGTACAGATGGTACAAATAAAGCGAAAAGAAATTACATTATTTTGCCTACTTTGTGGTAACAGGGATTCATAAATAAGTATATTTTAAACAGAAATATCATATTCATAACTTTTGTTACAGTTTCTCCACATGCAAGGTTTCATTTCAAATGAAATGAAATATAAAAAATATGTTTATTGTTTTCGTCTAACGGTGCGTTTACATCAAACGAACATAGAGCTAGAGCTAGAGTAAGAGCATTCTTGTGATCTTTTAGTGTAAACGAAAACTCGTATTCAGTATTGTTCAGTATTAGAACATTGAATCATTGAGATAATATTAATAGGAGACGACACCGCCTACATCACTTATGTTCCACTCAACATACGTCATGTGACATATGTTGAGCGGTATTTTTTAATGGTTTTAAAGTGAAACGCATCAAACATGCCTTCGTGTGTGTTACGATATTGCACAAATAATACAAATAATACGGAAAAGTGCAAAGGAATACTTTCATCGTTAAGTACCTAACTAGATAATAATTTTTAAAACTTAGAGCAAAAAAATGGCGCACAGATTTTGTTCGTGGTGTCTCCTCCATACGTAGTAATATTAGCTCAATGCATTGAATAGAATCTTTTCGAACGCACTAAGAACAACGAAAGAACGAAATAACGTCTGTTTAAACTAAAAGAATTTGACATAGTCGGGTTAGAATGAGCATCGCTCGTTTGGTGTAAATACACCGTTAAAAGAGAGCATGTTAACGTTTGTATGTCGTGGTATTTCATTGTATTGCGTTGTGAACGACTTCACGCGTCGTTTAATCGTCGTCTGTAATTGAACAGTTGTTTTTCATTACAATTTCTAAAATATTATGTGAATGAATTTGTGTATTATATATGTTATATATGTATTTTGTAGAGCATAATATAATGATGTTTTACTAATGAATAACAATCCGGTAAAAATTTCCTTATATTTCCATAAATAAATACAAATAATTTGGAAAATCCAAAAGTGCACGCCTCATAATTTTATTTAATAAATATTTATTAATTATTATTTTTGTTTATTTAATAACAATTAAACCACATCGAATCAGACCCTGAAAAATGAAAGGGTTCTATTCCTGAGCATACTCAAGCGTAAGAGAAAAAAAAAGACTCGATTAGTAAAGTATTTCGGTCGCTATCGTGTTAACAAGAAAAAGGATCCGCACATACAGACACACGGACGTCCAAGACAGAACTTTTTTAAACTGTTTTTTAACTAGTTTAAATAACAAAAATGACATCAAAAATATCATGAACGTTAAAAATAGTGTTTTTTCTTAATATGTGTGTGTATGTATTATCTTACAAGTGCAATGTATGATACATAAAGACATTTTAAGTTTGAAAAATCAGATGTTTTGCGCGAAGTGACAGTAGTACCCACCTCAACGCTTCGCTTATGAGGCGTGCAATAAACAATAAAAGTAAGTACAACATTACCTAGAAAGTCTGCTTTAAGTATTCGCTTAGATAGCAGTACATTTTTTTCTTCAGATAACACGTTTATTCATCCATTTCATGCAAAATATTTAAATTAAAGTTAATTTCCACTTTCCACAGAGACCTAGCCTATAATCTCTAAAAGCAACAGGATAATAATCTAAAGGTATAACATAGTAGATTCAATTTTCGCAAGCCTGCAATCCCAGTTCACGTGAATAAAATATCTCCTTTTAGATACGGTCATACCGTTAAATAGGCCAACCTCGCCTGAAAATCTGGACATCATAAAAGAATACAAAATACGCAGGATAGGAAAGTTCGGATAATTCGAAATTTACGTGTACGGAAGTTATTTCACTTTGATTTTAAACTCAAACATTTATTTATTCAATTATACTTCTTCTAGAAGCACTTTTTAATCGTCATTTATAATTTAATAGCATTCCGCCCGCGGCTTCGCCCGCTTTCTCTAAAACCTAATAAATTATATACTAAAACCTTCCTCTTGAATCACTCTATCTATTACAAAAAACCGCATCAAAATCCGTTGCGTAATTTTTAAGATTTAAGCGTACATAGGGACATAGGGACAGAAAAAGCGACTTTGTTTTATACTATGTAGTGATTTGGTCAAATATGGACACAAATATAGTACTTGCATATAGTTTTTACATACATCTCTGAATTTTGTACCTTTATAAGAAATACAAAAAAAATATACGGATGAAGCTCTCTTATCTTTACGTTAAATTAAGCTCGGAATATAGGACAGATTGGGTTCACCTCCGCTTTTTTCAAACAGGCTTTTCTGAGATTTTTTTATCACGATGAATTCTTTTTAAATCAACAAGAAGTGGGTATTCTCGTAGGTATTTTGGTTTTCATTACGCGATACACATTGTGTGGTTTAAGGTCAGTCTTATAATTATTATATCTTTAAACCTTATCTTTAAAGGAAAGGTTTGTAATTATGTAGGTTTTCACGCATAAACTACTGGACCGATTTTGGTGAAATTTGGCACAGATAATCTTTAGACCCTGAGAAAGAACATAGGCTACCTTTTATTGCGAAATATGTACCACGGGCGAAGCCGGGGCGGACCACTATTAGTTAATACAAACCTAAGTTTCAATACAAGGACTGTAATATTCGAATAGTAGAACTTGTCGTAGAACACAGAAGACGTTGCAGTGAGAAGGTTCTATAATAAGGTAATGTGTCTTTCTTTGAAAAATACGTAATTTTAATATCCTGTCTGTAATAACGTACAATAAAGTATTTTATTTACCCATTCTTACGAATGAAATGAAAAACATATTATTATTTACAATAAGGTTTCTATATTATTCAATGAGTTATAGAAAAGAAGTTAGCTATGTTAATTGCCTGTCGTATTTTGTTTTGCAACAAACTTCTTGCTCGAATAACTTCGTGAAGAATGTTACATTTAGAAATAGTGACTGAAGTTAAAAATGAAAGCAACAATTTCTAGAACGGTTCATTGTAATATATAGGTCGTTAAAAGGATTAAACGCAATGATATTTCGTAGGATAAAATACTTTATAACTTGTTGAGTAAGAACTACAGTCGCTTGCACATATCAACATTTTTTAAATTCCTTATTAAGTTTGTAAGTGCGTTTGTTCAACACGCCATCGCGTGTTAAAATAGGTTTAACCCAACGACACGTATTTGCTTCGTGAATTATTCGTGTTTTATAATTTTAAATTATTTTTATGATTGTACTATAAGGCTATTTTTAAAGGTTATTTCGTCAAGGATATTTGTCATGGTTGTTAAGTACCTAAATGTTTTAATTAATAACAAATAGGTATGTTTATCCCGATTTTATTAGATGTTTATTTATCGGAATTGACAGACCCTGCAGCTTTTTATGTAGAGACCGCGTTCACTCATGTAGGTATAGGGCCCCCAGGGAAGAGACCACTGTGTTATGTCAAGGGACGAGGTTCCACATGAAATGTACATACATTAAAGTCCAGTTTTTTGCGGAGAGCTCTGAACTAATAGCTTGCTTATTATTTATTAAGTACTAGCTGCTCCGCGCGGTTTCACCCCCTAGCTACACTCCTGTAATTGGTCGTAGCGTGATGATATATAGCCTATAACCTTCCTCGATAAATGGGCTATCTAACACGGAAAGAATTTTTCAAATCGGACTAGTAGTTCCCGAGATTAGCGCGTTCAATCAATCAAACAAACAAACTCTTCAGCTTTATAATATTTGTATAGATAATGAACACTTGTGCATGCAAGTGTTTTATCTTTCAATTCCAGTATTCAGACGACAGACAGTTCATGCTGCCTCCTCTTGACCTAGGCTGTTATTGAAATGTTTAATAATTAATTTTGTTTTTGTTTTAGCTATGTGTACATTGTAGTTCAACATATTATGATATTATCCTCTAGAGCCTAGAGTCTAGACTAACAGTCTGTTGTCAAATGTTCAATCGTAATACATATATATTTAAATTTATTTAACACTAGCGGTCCGCCCCGGCTTCGCCCGTGAGCCCGATATTTACGTTTTCTCTACATAAGAACCATCCTCGTACTTCAAGGATCAATAAAAAAAGTATTATCGAAATCGGTCCACCCGTTCACACGTGATGCCGTGACAACGCGAAACGGGTTTCATTTTTATATCTTATATATAAAATTCTCGTGTCACAATGTTAGTCTGCATACTCCTCCGAAACGGGTGGACCGATTCTCATGAAATTTTCTGTGCATATCGGGTAAGTCTGAGAATCGACCAACATCTATTTTTCATATGTACCACGGGCGAAGCCGGGGCGGACCGCTAGTAATATATAGATTTAAATATACGTCATGTTCAACTTAACAGTAACCTGAATATCATCTTCATTATTAAATTCTAAGTTAAACATAAAATTAAATATATCCGACCGCCAGATAATTATAATATTTGTATTACAAAGTAATATGCGAGAGTATAATATTTTGAATTATAACATCATTGTTAGTTTTCCTTCCATTGTATTATTAAGATAATTACGTAACTTTTGTTTTAATAACATTGTCTGAATTAATTTTGGATTTGATTTAAATGGAATCTCAATGACTTAAAGAGAATATGTTCAGAATAATGAATACTAAAACAATATTCTGTTCAGTTATTTTAGGTGTTTATAAATTTAAATTCTTGATGAACCCAAAAATAGAATCAAGTCGAAAAATTTTCATTTCTTAATCGAAGTAAAATAGTTTTGGTTTTTTTTACTTTTTGACATTTCTTCATTGACTTAATTCTAAAAAGGAAAATTTCTTGATTACTTACCTAATGGATGGACAAAATTACTAAATTAAATGCAAAAACCTTTCAAGTTTTAAAAGAAATCAAGCGTAGATACATTAGGTTTATATAGGAAATTACGTTTTGTAATTTATATTTTAACGTTTCTTTCTTTAAATGTTCGAAAGGCTTTAAGTAATTGCGTTCTACTTTATACAGTTCAAGCTAAATACATTATGTATTTGTATTTAAAGTAATCCTATTACCTTTTTATCGCTATATGGTTTTAAAAGGCTTATGTCATTCTATACCTCTATACTTATGCTAAAACTTATAATATGGCTTGACTTATTGCTGTTCTTACGCTATTTTGTTACAATAATAATTAGGCTCATTTTTCGGGGTTTATTTATTAAATTGATGCGACCAGTGTGATGATTGTATGTACTCAAATTATTGTATAGTCATATTAGAAATTAAAATATTTGCACGAAAAAACATAAGTACTGTATCGCTTTCTATATTATTTTTCAGCTCTGAAAATAAAAGAGGGCATAATGTTTTAATCTAAAGGGTTATTTATTTATATTTAAATATTGAAGAAGAAAAGAATCCAGACAACAGAGGAAAGTAATGGAATTTTCTTTACCGAGTTACAGCTGCGTTCGCGCCTCACTGCATTCTTATTATCTTTATAGGGTTAGGCAACCCTATAAAGATGCTAATTAGATTCAATCCCATCGGATCTCTTATAAAAATAAATATTTTAGAAGCTTCACAACGAATTTTAATCATCTGCTTGAAGATGAAATAGATACACTTGTTTACCATTCTTTAGTATCTAGAAAATGTTGAGTAATATTATATCGAAACCCTATCATGATATTCTTCATTAAGATTAAACTTCTCGTACGTAATTTTATACTTTAATAGTTTTGTTAACTGTATTGTAAGTTTTATAACTCAAATAAAGAAGCAGACTACGAATACAACTATGCCAACTCTAAATTACATTATAACTTCTGTTGTCAGTTTACGTAATTTCTACGAAACATTTCGTAGCGGCTTACATTTTATCGACTACGAAACACAGCGTTTATCCATTTACTCGTTACATACAATGAACAGTAATTCGCTACGTTAGCAATGTAGTCTTTGATTATTGTAACGCGGTGCGCTACGGCGTAGCTGTTCTGCTACGCGTAGCAATCGCTTGTAGCTATCGAGCGTAAATGTGCGGTAGACCGTTGCGAAATGTATAAAGCGTAATGGATTGAACGTTATACTATTTTATTTAATGCATTTTCACTACATAGTATAAAACAAAGTCGCATTCCCTGTCCCTATGTCCCTATGTCCCTTTGTACGCTTAAATCTTTGAAACTACGCAACGGATTTTGATGCGGTTTTTTTTAATAGATAGAGTGTTTCAAGAGGAAGGTTTATATGTATAATAACATCCATTAAATAGTGGAGAAGTACTGTTATTTTTGAGGTTTCTAATGTGATGTCGTAAAAAATTACATTTTTTCCGCTTACATTGCAAACGCAGGCTGAACCCTACGAGTTTTATCAAAATAATGTACTAAGTTTTATACACATTGAAAAGGTCTATAGAAAAGTCCGCGATGGTATATGTCTATCTCTTATGGATAACCCACAATAACTTTTTTTTGTCATTTACTTTTTACGACAAATAATGGCTAATTTTCGATGCGATTTTAACCAATACAGCATTAATCCTTAACCAATTAAATACCTTCAATACATTGTTCATTTAATATAGATCTATATGGGCCTTTACACCGTATGATTTAAGTGAATATTTTCGAAGATATTACAGATTTAAAAATTGCGGGACGTAGCATTTGCGGCGGTACCGGCCGGCCGCCCGGCTATATACCTATTTTATACCCGTGTGCGAAGACGGAGCGGGCCGCTATTTTTTTTATATACAACGTTCACAGTTTTCCTGTAGTTTATTTAGTATCAGCATTGCACCCGTGCGAAGCCGGGGCGGGTCGCTAGTCTTGTATAAAACAAAGTCATTTCCCACTTGCCTTATAGATATATTTTGAACACTACGCAACAGATATTTTTGAATTAATCAAACAGAATTACATCTCAGTTTGTTATTAATTAGAGAACGTTGTATTTGTAACGCAACATACGTATATGCAAAATACTAGTGACAACGGAATATGCAAATAATAGTTAATTAATTGTTAGTTATGATGTGGTAAAGGAAACATTGTGCAAACTGCTCCTTAATTAATAAGACTTTGCAGCAAAATTACTAATTGCATGAGACGTAATATTGAAATCGTTTTGGTATGAATATTTCTTCATCATCGTAATATTTTTTTTTAAAGGAAATAGTTTTACACCTCTTGCTTCAGATCCAATGTTACCCAATGTGTATCGTGATAATGTTGTTATATTCTGTACTGAACGTTAGAATTATAATATTACTAGTGGTCCACCTCGGCTTCGCCCGTGGTACCTACATGTTTAAACTATCCTATCTCTCAAGTTGGATCGAACTGCACATGGTGTGCGAATTTTATTATAATCGGTTAAGTGGTTTAGGAGTCCATTGAGGAGAAACATTGTGACACGAGATTTATATATACCTATTAAGAATAAACCTCTACAAAAAAGAGCCATCAAAATTCATTATATTCACTTCATAATCATTTAAATTAAACAGGACTCGGTCAGTGACGTCACGCCTACTGTTCAGATTAAAATGAATAAAAACAGATACAGATAACATAAACGCCAATTCATAAATGTTAATTTTGCGGATAAATAAATTGGACTGGTACATGTGACGTGATGGATTGAGGTTGTAATAAAGTATTGTTCCACGTGAAATTGAGCTAACAGAATTTTCGACAAGTTTGAATGATCGGTTAAACTTTCTGGTTGTACGTCAACAAAATGAATTGGTGGCTATTAGCTTGAGTAGCGCCCAAATTACTAGGGACAGTTGTCATATTTAGGACGTTAATTTTGGTAGTTAATGACTATGACTAAATATCTGTGGTATTTGGTACGTACCACTTAAGTGCAAAATGGTGATTTTTGAGTATGAGCGTTTGAAAGTTTTCACGGTTGCTACCCTGTTGCTACAGATCGGAATAAACTCTTGAGTAAAACAAATTTATGATATTTAAATGTTTATTATGTTCAAGTTTTGAACACTTACAAAAAAAATAAAAAAAATGTTCTAGTTCAAGAGTAATTGTTACTTAACATGTTTGTACCAAAAGAAAAAAATGTGAAAATGATGTGATAATGTCTAAAACGTGTGTACTTAAGTGGATTAGAGCATATTTATTTGTACTCTTAATTAGTATTTTTTCCTATTTTTACCTTAATGGAAAGGATTTTTCATTTTTTTTTTCGACGGAGACATAAACAGACATTAAAAAACAAATATTATGGAGAAACGTCTTCCATACAAATAAATTTAACCATATATAAAAACAAAAACGAATAGGAGTGTGATTTGCCACAAATAAGTACTCATAAAAAAGCCAGGAAATATTGTGATTTTCGTGCAATATGAAATTCTCTGATACTCTCTCTACAAAGTCAAATCCTAAAAGTAGTGTGTGTGTGTGTGTAGGTTCAGAAGTCACGGTAGTTCGCTTGCCTGCCGTGCTAGATGCTGCGGGATCGATCCCATCAACCGACATGTACCAATGTGTCTTTTTCGGATGCATAAGCAGATTCTCTAATAACCAGAGATACATCTTCTATAACAAGAAAACATCATCATTTCTAATAACAGGAAAACATAGTGATGGCAACCGGGATTTTGGTCTGAAATCACCAACCAGCAGTGAACAAGCGTGGTGATTACTGCTCATGCCTTCTCCTTGTGAGAAGATGCCCTTATCCTGCAAATAGTTTCGAGCTGGATCAAGTCAAATAAAATTTGTTTGTAAAACGTACCACTACAACATTCATTCATAGTCGTCATCACTGTCAGAGATCTTTGAATTTCAGAGCGTCGATATTGATAGGCTCATTAGAGGCCAATGGCAAAGCCACTTCGGAGACTTCTCTCTTTTCTCAGTTCTCTTAAACCAGAAATACAGAAACTCTTCATTTTCACTCAAAGAGTAGGTATTTAAAATCTACGTCATTAGACTTTTCATACATAAACCAGAAAATACAGTTCTAACCAAATGTAGTTTTGTCTGTTGCAGTATTTCTTTTGATAAAATGAGTAGGCAGTCAATAGTTTCGAAAATGGAAAGAAGTCAGATTCATTCATTAATTTTACATCATGGCGATTGCTGGTCATTTTCATTTATCTCGGGGAACGGAGATGGTGCTGTTTCTTTTTTGAATGAATCTTTCAATATCTGCTTAACAAGCAAGATATTATACCGTTTTTGACCTGGACAACACTGAATATAAAATAAGCTACTCTACTTCTTCTGCCAAACCGTTAATAAAAGACCATAAGCATGATGCGATTTCATCCGCACCTCTTTGAGCTATTCCTTCATACATAACATAATGGAATGTTCGTTTAGTAGTAACTTTACGGATTTTTAAATTAAAGGTCCAAAGTTTCTTTTATAAAAGGCTACAGATGCAGTTAAATTTTGAATCTGTAAACAAACAGCTTTTATCTTTTAGTTTCATAGTGAAATGTTGCCTTATGTTCCGATTTTTCTAAATCTATTCTAATCTGACACGAAAGAATGAATTTGAAGAGACAAAGAATCAAACCTTGTGCATGTAGGTATCGTTATTTGGCTTTTTAAACGTTTACCAATCTTTAAATCGATTTAAAGATTGGTAAACGTTTCTGAACACACTAAATCTAAGAGATCTTGCATCACATGCATGTTTCTTTATAGATAATAGGCTTCATACCTAATGTCTGAAGATTTAAATTATGTGCCAAAATACGTTATATTTAAGTAAGGGAGAAGACCTGTTAAGTTCACAAATAATTTTATTTGATTTGGTACAAATAAGTTAAGTGATGATAATAATTATTCAAGTTTGGTCTAATTATGTTAAGTGCTCTTACGTTGTAAATGGCCGTTCGTTGATTGAGTATTCGTTTTACAAGTCTATGTTAAGTTATATTAATATATTTGTATCAAATAAAAATATTTTTTTTTGTACTTAAGGGGTTTTGATACAACCTATTTAAGGTATTTCTACTATCAGTAGGCTTATGTGACATAGACCAAACGAAAGAGGACGTTTTTATCAGTATAGATGGCCAGAAAACAAAAAATGGCCATTTTTGCACTTACGAGGTATATACCAAACACCACAGATATTAAGTTTTCAATATGTTTGTTGAAAGTTCATAAGAGAAGTATTATTGTGAACAAAATAATATATGTAGTCAAGGGTTTTGATTGTTTATTATTTTATAACAATTGTTCATGGCTTTTTTTATTTTGAAGTATTCTCGTTTGCGATCAAGAATGTGACTTTATGCACTATGCACGTCTTTTTAAGTTTCATTTGTTTTCGTTTGATTAAAAATTCTTTGGAATTTATATTGTGTAGTCCTGTCGAGAAAACATACAAATATTAAAAATAATATAACAGCTTGTATCATAAAAAACTCTACGGTACGATTAGCCTTATTAAAGCATCATTCATTTCAATACTTACACAAGCATTTTCTTTTATTTTTTCTGCATACTAGCTTGTCAGACCCCAATTATTTATTATGAGCCCTCTTCACAATAAAGTTATATTTTATTTATTTATTACAATGAAAAGCGTTCAGATAATGATGTTTTTTCATAATCGGCCTAATGGTTGCAAATATCGACGATCCGGCCAAAGATCTTGAAGATGGCCAATTACATTTAACCCATACTAGATATTATAATATAATCTGCGCCAATCTTGTGCCAATACTCACTTGGTTGCGGCGAATGTTTCTTGGACATATCGTCATTAAGACATCTTTTGCAGATGCATGACGTCATTCACATGCGGTCGGCGCACCATCGGAAGATTCTGAAAAAAATAAAATTCTTTTCTGTATTTTCCACCGACTTCAAAAAGGAGGTTCTCAATTCAACTGTCTTGATTGATTGTTGATAACGAATTTTCGACTGGGGATTTTTTTTTTGTCTGAAAGTAGTGATAGATAGTAGTGCTATATATGGTTGGTCACATTTAAGTTTTGTTAACTTGAGACTATTTCAAGGCGATTTAGTTTTTTGTTTTAAAAAATTATCTATTACCATTTTATTCCAGAATGTTCTATAGAATTCTAAAATAGCAGTCATAGACTTTTAGTCCGGGATCCATCGCCCATTTTTGCAAGTGATTACTATCAAGCTAATTTTTCGTGAGTAGCTTTATTTTGATGAGATGCCCAATAACTTCATGTACGAAACTCTCGATTGTGGTAGCTTACAGAGGTAACAAGGATAAAAAATTTTGATTTGACGGTTCTCAAATATTTATTACGCAATTTGTAGGACAATATGTCTGTTGAATTATATAAGTATTAAATAAGTGAAAATAAAAAAATCAGCTGGTTAGTAATCATTTATGATGACTTCGTTATCGATACACATTGGAAAGGGGGACTCTTTGATCAAACCATAGATTTTGTAGGACAAATATTTTTTCGAATAATTTAGATAATTATCTTGAGATTGAACAAAAAAAAAACATTCAGTTAGTAATTAATATTTGAGAACCATCAAATCAAAATATTTTATCCTTGTTTCCTCTGTTAGCTACCACAATCGAGAGTTTCGTACATGAAATTATTGGGCATCTCATCAAAATAAAGCTACTCACGAAAAATTAGCTTGATAGTAATCACTTGCAAAAATGGGCGATGGATCCCGGACTATTTCCATAGAATAATCATAATAGCGTTTTGCGAATATTGTACTCGTAATTGCTTCTAGGAGTTTCTTTATAGTCAAAGGAGAATTTCTATACTATTCTAATATCTCAGTCAAAGAGAAGTTTCTATAGAATAATATTACTAGAGTTAGCGACTATTAAATGTTATTTCAGTTCAGTTGAAGTCCATATTATTATTTATTGTACTTTGAACTCCAGATGTAATTTATATCATGACGTTGAAAATAGTAATCATCATATTAATAATTATAAACGCGACAGTTTGTAAGTACCCAAGGATGTAAGATGTTTGTAACTCTTGCACGTAAAAACTTCTAGACTGAATTGGATGAAACTTCAAAGGAATATAGGTCATCAGAACAACACATGAGCTATTATAGATATTATACTTGATTTTGCACGCGGATTCGTCCGCGGATGAAACCTCGTGGCCTTGAAATAAATGTGTTTTCTTTCGTTCTATATTTAAGGTTAAAAGGTGAATTATGAATAGCTTATAGCAAGTTCGTTGATTCGCAAATGACTTGCTGATCGAAAAAGCAATTTTTGAAATTAAATTTCTACAAAAGAAATGAATTAATTCCAATTCGATGAATGTAAATATTAACTAAATAGGTCGATATTTCATACAAAAATTCCAAATAGTATTGCTATTGAAATAATTTTTTATCCAGAAATAACCAACACTTTTACAGTGATTCGAATATTTATTAGGAAAAACTATTTCACTTATATCTCTCATAAAACTAAAAACTCTAGTTTAAAATAAACATATTAATAAAAATCAAGTACCTAAGTCAGTACGTAATATAAGCTTTCCCTTATTTTCTATACTATAAAGAGGAAACCTTTGTATTTTTGTATGTTTGTATTGAATAGGCTCAAAAACTACTGGACCGATTTCAAAATTTCTTTTACCATTACTTAGAGGGTTTTTTCCGAATCCGTATAGGCTATATTTTATCCCGGAAAACGTAAATATGTACGGGCGAAGTCGGGGCGGACCCGCTTGTTTACTTATAAAATGGTAACTACATTGTGAACGAAATTATTCTAAACAAAATTTTAAAACGCCCATTAATGTCAACAAGGGATTATAATAATATTGTCTAACACGAAAGCCCTCAGGGAATGAAGTGCGATGATAAATTGAAAAGAGTCCCTTAGGGTTACCCCTTTAAATTAATATTCTTTGCGACTTTTTCCATTTAACAAAGTGCCTGGTATTTGCATTTTAATCATTTTAAAGTGAAACTTTTATTACATCGTCTCAAACTTTTTGGTCTGTGTAGCGCATGTCGCGTGTATCGCGGCAGCCGAGTAGGTATACTCGGCAGCCGACCGTCACGCGACATGCGCTACACAAAGCAGTGTTCGGAACCGTTCGAACAGTTTCACTTTTACCGTGGTTTCATAAAACCACACAACATTTTTTAATTATAGTTATTAAACAATCTATATTTAATCTATAATATTATTTAATTATATTTTAAAATATTTATTTATTAATATTAAAAAGCTGAAGAGTTTGTTTGAACGCGCTAATCTCAGGTACTACTGGACCGATTTGAAAAATTATTCGATGTTAGATAGGATATTTATTTCATTTATTGATAAAGGTTATAGGTATATCATCACGCTAAGACCAACAGGAGCGGAGCCGGGTGAAATCGCGGGGCGCAGCTAGTGCTATATATAACGAGCGAAGCCGAGGCAAGCCGCTAGTTATACATGAACACAATAAAATGATTATTTTGTTATTGTATATGTATTAACTTTGATTGAGCTTGTAAAAGTTGCAAGAGCTTTTAAGTGAAAAGCTTGTTATACTAAAGTACTTATTATTGTACCCTGTGGTGTTAATCCATTATGTCGTATACAAAACAGTTATTATATTGTATAACCTTATTATATTGTGGTTTGTTTATAAAATATGTTGTAAATAATAAAGATCTTACATCTAAATACTACACGATGTTATCATCACTACATAGTATAAAACAAAGTCGCTTTCTCTGTCCCTATCACCCTATGTCCCTATGTATGCTTAAATCTTTAAAACTACGCAACGGGTTTTGATGCGGTTTTTTTATAGATAGAGTGATTCAAGAGGAAGGTTTTAGTATATAATTTATTATGTTTTAGACAAAGCGGGTGAATTCGCGGGTGGAAAGCTAGTAAAGATATATTTTGTTATGACGGAGGCGAAAAAAAGTACAAGGGAGATAGATACATTTGAAAATAATATGTTAGTACATCATTTATTTCATAAGAATAGTATAGAAGCCTGTCAAGTAGTCCTCATAATTTCAATTGAAAAACCCGGAAAATCGATACGTACAGCACTAAAATAGCTAGGTATTTTAATAGTGGTAGGTAATTAAATAGTAGCAGTATAGTATGACTCAATTTCAATGTTATTTCTAGCTACTAGTTATTATTCTGTGGATATATTTAAGTTAATACACACTGTTAATAAGGAAAAATGCGAAATGACATTGTATTTGAAATCGAGTACCTACCTACCTAGATATTATTATTAACTAGCAAACCGGGCAAACTCCGTTTCGCCACCGGAGACACCTTTTCTTTGCTATAAACCTCACAGAGCCCGAGACCTTTCCAACGAATGCAAAACCGTGGAAATCGGTTCGTGCGTTCTGGAGTTATAGCGTCAGGAAGGAAAACCCGACTTATTTTTATATAGTAGATTTATGGTTACTTGTTCAATTATATAGTTGTAAAAGTTATTACACCCATATAATATTTACGTCATATTTACACCTTATCTTACACAGAAAACTTTTCAAAACTAACGTGTTGTACGAATATTGAATTTCATGTTTTGTTTTTGTATTTACCATGTATTCATAAACAGTGTGTACTTGGTGTGTACAAATTTTATTTTATTTTATTTTATTAGTTTTATTAGTTTCCAAACAGCTTATACAACAATATAACAAACAAATTATTCAAGTACAATTAATAACGTTCTATGTATAAGCCTATTCTATGGATACACAAATGTTTAGAGTGTGAAAGATGTAAAAACAATTAAAAATACTGTTACCACAACAATAAAAAAAAATACAATAAAAGATATACTTAGGCTAACAAGATTCGACATAAATCCGTATGCTTCAGGTGCTACGCAGAGCAGTAAGTACCAGGCGACGAAAACTGGCTAGACTATTTGAAAAAATGTCAATAGTGTTATCTTTATTAACTATTTCGTTATATAGTCGGCATAACCTATATACTGGGTTATTATAAGAAATATATAAGCGAGTGGCGGGTATATAGAAGGGTTTAGCGTTCCGAGTGACACGAGCGTTACAATATAAAGAGAATTTACAAAGCATATCAGTGTGAATTAGGTTATTGATAATTTTATACATATAAGTTAAATCAATGAATTTACGTCGCATTTCAAGTGAATCCAAATTGAAATATTTAAGCCGAATGTCATAGGTGGGCAAGGATCTTCTAAGGTGTTCACGATTGCATAGAGAACGTAAAAATCGTTTTTGTACCGATTCGAGCTTGTCGATATGTGTTTTGTAGAATGGAGACCACACTGAGGAGCCATATTCAAGGGTGCTACGGACCAGAGATTTATAAAGAATTAGGGCACTATTTTTATTTTTAAAAGATCTGGACATTCGTAATATAAAGCCTAAATTTTGATTGGCTTTTTTGACAGTAGATTCGACATGATCGATAAATGATAAACTTTTATCGAATGTCACCCCTAGATCTCGTATGAATTCTTTACGACCTAAGATAATATTTGAAATTTGATACGAAAAGTTAATACTGTTTACTTTATTAGTAAATGTGACAACATGACACTTAGAGGTATTTAATTTCATTAAATTTCTCTTACACCAGGCATGAAGAGCAATTAAGTCTTCTTGAAGCAACTGACAGTCAGCAATATTATCGACTTTTCTATATAGTTTCAGATCATCCGCATAAAGTAGACATTTACTACCTATATTAAATCGTAAGGGTGCATCATTTATAAAAACCGCGAACAAAAGAGGGCCAAGATGGGAACCTTGGGGAACACCGGAAGGAACAGAATAGGGTTCAGATAGGTAGCCGTTGAGAGCAACTATTTGAGTGCGGTTTTTAATGTACGAGATGATCCAACGCAATAAGTTCCCATGTATGCCACAAATCATCAGCTTTTTAATCAGGAGCTCATGGTTGACTTTATCGAACGCCTTCTGAAAGTCGGTGTAAATGACATCCACTTGTCCTTTGTTGTCCAAAGTTTCTAGGAGATAGTCAGCATATTCAGTTAAATTAGATGTTGTTGATTTACGCGCGACAAATCCATGTTGTTCAGAAATAAGTAAAGGTTTAACAAAATTGTAAATTTGATTGTAAATAACACGTTCAAATATTTTAGCAAAGCAATTTAGTATGCAGATAGGTCTGTAATTACAACAGTCCGATCTATCGCCGGATTTGAATATTGGAATTACGTGAGCGATCTTCCAAAAGTCAGGAAAGATGCCTGTAGATAGAGATCTATTAAAAATTATATAAAGTGGTAAGGTTAGTTCGTTATAGCAAGATTTAACAAAATGAGATGGAATACCGTCCGGTCCAGGACCCTTGTTCGGATCCAATTGTTTAAGAAGTTTTTTAACATCATGCGCTTCAATTACTACTTTGTTAAGACAATTAGACCAATTGTTGTGGACGGGATCCTCAACAATGGCATTATTTTCATATACAGAATGGAAATATTTAGCAAAAGTTTGACAGATATCACTACCCTTAGTAGCAACAATGTTATTATATTTAACTAGTTGGGGAAAACTTGAACATTTATTTTTACTCTTTACGTAATTCCAGAATAATTTAATGTTACCTTTATGTAGGTAGACACGATTCAACATCTTTTAAATAATTGTTATAACACTCCTTCATCATCTTTTTAGACCTTTTACGCAAAAGAGAGAAAGTGTCATAATCACGTGGGTTTTTATACATTTTAAATTTATGATGAAATTTCTCTTTTTCCCGTAGGCATTTGATTAGAGAGTTACTAAACCAAATAGGTATTGATGAATTTCTTTGTTGCTTATAAGGTGTATTATTTTTAATGATGAGATTTAGAGTGTCATAAAACTGTGTCAGATTTTCATTTATATCCGCGGAGGAAAGGAGAACCTTCCAATCAATATTCCTAAGTTCATCTTTACATTTATTTATATCACATTTCCTAAAATTTAAGATTTTATTATTCTTACATGGTTCGAGGGACGGGACGTGAATGTCATTCACACACACTTCAAAAGGTGGATGATGAACGTCCATTTTACTAAGTGCGATTGAGGGTTCAAGTGATACCGGAATCAAACGGGCAAAAAATAAATCCAGAGTGCGATTATTGTCATTTTTGATAAAATTGTACTGGTTAAGGTTGCCATAAGTCATCAAGTCTAAAATTAAGTTGACTTTAACGTCATTAAACAAAGTTCTAGGAGTAGCAGTTTTCGTCGCGTTACAATTAATCCAATCTAAGTTAGGAGTATTGAAATCCCCCAGTAAAATAAAAGAATCATCGGATCCTGACAAAATCTCAGTAGTATTATTATAGAAAGCTTTCAGTTTATCAATGGAAAGATCCGGTGGTAAGTACACTAGACATATTTTTATAATTTTGCTAATGTGTTTATTTTTAAAGTTAATTAAGCTTAGCCAAATACATTCCACATTAGTTTCCCATTCGAAAACTCTATTAACTATGTAATCTTTTTTTACTGCAATTAAAACACCTCCACCAGAAATTTTATGACTAGTGCACTTATCCCGATCTCTCCTGAAAATTCTATAGCGATTATCCAATATTTCACTATCTTTAATTGAAGGATCAAGATTAGTTTCTGTTAAACAGATAATATCGTAATTGCAGTTTAATACATTTAAAAAGAAATCCTGAAGCTTACTTCTAATTCTGTTTACATTCTGGTAAAAAATTAGCATAATGCAGCGGTTTAAAAAAAAATAATAATAAAAATTAAATGTAGATGCAGATAATTATGTAAAGACTAAGGCAGATTT